>NC_064921.1:820661905-820749405 GCF_023897955.1 Schistocerca gregaria
TAATTGTCATGGGAATCACTCTCTACGTTCACCGGATTGCCCAGTTTATAAGAAGGGAGAGAACATACAAGATTACAAGTCTCTTGATCGTCTAACCTACACTGCGGCCCATAAGAAGTATGTGAATCTTTAGCCTGTGTCAATGATGTCTAGATATGCTGTAGTTACATCTTCATCCCTTCCTCCCCCTTCCTTACCCCCACACCCACCTTCCAATTCGAAGATCTGCTGCCACAAGGCGACTAAGAGAACCACCCCCTCCAGGTCCGGGGGTTAGAATAGGACTGAGGTATTCCGGCCTGTCTTACGAGGCGTCTAAAAGGAGTTCAACATGTTTCGGCCTTTATGTGATGGTCCCATGTAGGGTTTGACCTACATTCTTCAAAATTTTCCCAAAGAGCGAGCCAGTTCGGGAAGGGCACCCTACAAGGTGCATAGTATCTATATTGCATTGAGAACTTTAGCCCACTTTCTCATCACATTGCAGTTCTGCCCATTCGCCATCTCTTGGGAGAGGACACCTTCCTGGGTGCGTTTTCCACCATGCACTATGCAGTGTAGATTTCTGCATCGACAATGACCATCGACTTCTTTGCACCTGATATCCAGCATTGTAGCCAGTCTGTTGTGATTGGGCCGCCATGTACCCTGTTGGTTGTCGCCCCCCTGAACACACAAGGATCGCTCTGCAGATGCCTGCACCGTTAACTCCCCACGTTTGCCAAAGCGTAGACGCTCATCCCCTGGGGCATCAGGACTCCCGGCGATGGCCACCCTGCCAGGTGGTCTTTGCTGCGGCGAGGTGGCGCTCGTGAGAAGGGCCTTTGGTCAGAGTGGGTGGCATCAGGGCTAATGACACAAGATGAAGCATAGTCCAACATCTATTGCTGTTGGTTAAACACCAGCAGTCTCTAAGCGATCACTAGCTCAATTCAACACACAGAAGTAGAACCTCAAATCGTTCCCTTCCCTGACCACACCATGGGAGGAACATCAGGCTAAGGATGGCAGCGGATCTTGTTCGCCCAGGTACATTGTATGTTCGAGAGCTGATGGGGAATCTTTCATGATGATGAAGCCTCAGTTTTTTGTTGAGCATTTAGAGGAAAAAGGAGATCCAAAGGAGATCTGGGTCAGTCTTGCTCAAAACAGCATCGTCTGCTCAGTCAGGGGAGTTACTTGCTTGTGACAAACTGGGGGATTCTCCTGTAAACATCACGCCCCATTAGAGCTCAAATATGGTCCAGGGTATCATATTTCACAGAGACCTTCTTTTACAGTCCGACAATGAGCTGCCCGCCAATTCAGAGTGGCGAGGTATACATTTCGTCCAGCGTGTGCACCGGGGTCCGAAGGATAATCAGGTTACCACTGGTGCCTTTATCTTGGCCTTTGAGGGTGATACATTGCCTGAGAAGGTCAAGGTGATGGTGTATGGGTGTGATGTAAACCCCTATATTCCTCCCCTGATGTGGTACTTTAAGTGCTGGAAGTTTGGCCATGTCTCTTCCGCTGTACTTCCAGTGTCACGTGCCAAGACTGTGAGGGCCCATCACATCCCAATACTCCCGCAGTCTATATCCATTGTATTTCAGGGTCTGGCAAGATCTAAGTCCTCAACCGACGCCAAAAACTCCACCCCATCCTCAGCCACAGCGCTTGTAGGTAGCGGTGGTGTGGGTGCCACCACAATTTCCTTGGTCTTAGGGTTACATCACTCCCGCCTCCCATCTGTGTCAACAGCGAGGAGCGCCATTCGCCTTGCTCGCCTGACAGCAGGATTCTCCAGAAAGAAAGGAAAATCATGGAGTATAAGACCCTGGACAGACTGACCTACCCTGAGGCTAAGAGAAAATTTGAATGCCTGCATCCTGTGTGTATGACATCGTCTTGTGCCGACGCTACAACAGTTGTGGCATCATCAGGTCACCTCTCAGAGCTGGAAGACTACACCTGCCCCTTTGACAGTGGGGGCATTTCCCTCCCTGTTGCTCCTGTAGCACCTCCTTCAGGAGCAACACTCCACAACCATTGGTGACGTCCATCCCCACGTCTAAGTTGGAGAAGCATAAGTCTTCTTAGGTTTCTTTCGCTAGGATGGGATCCCTTGGGTCAATCCCTTCCCAGGTTTCTTCTAGTGAGAAAATAGACACCTGCCAGTGGCTGAAGAACCCAAAAGCAGCTGGTTGTAGGGCTTCACGCTCATCCTCAGTCCCGGAGACTGAGCCAGTGAAGTTCTCCCTGCCAGGGAAACTCGAGGAACAATGAGATAAATCCAAACAGAAAACCCTAAGACCAAGGAAATTGTGGTGGCACCCACACCACCGCTAACTACAATCTCTGTGGCTGAGGAAGGGGTGGAGATTTTGGCGTCGGTTGAAGACCTAGATCTTGACAGACCCTGAGAGATAATGGGTATAGACGGCTCAGGCAGTAAATCGGTGACAGCAGGTGACTCTGAGGCGTAAAGTGCCTCATTGAATGTTCCATGCCTTCGCAGTCTCATGATGTCGTACTCCAGTGCAATTGCGGCTGTATATTCCACCACCTGGTTGAGCTATAGCAACTGTTAAGCTTTACACCTGCTATCTGCATTGCCCTCCAGAAAACTTGGTTCCCAGCAATGCAGACGCCTGCCCTCTGTGGCTGTAAGGGATATTACAGGAAGTGTAGAGATTATAGTAGTGTGTCAGGTGGAGTTGGCGTTCATGTCCTAAACTTGGTCTGTAGTAAACATGAGACCCTTCAAACTCCTCTTGAAGCTGTGGCTGTCAGAATAAGGACGACGCAGCAAATGTCTGCGGTGCATATCTTCCTCCAGATAGTGCAATACCTCTGAATGTATTAGCTGCACTGATTGATCAACTCCTTAAACCATTCCTACTTCTGGGAGATTTTAATGCCCATAACCCCTTGTTGGGTGGTACCATGCTTATTGGCTGAGGTAGAGATGTCGAAACTTCACTGTCGCAATGCGACCTCTGCCTCTTAAATACTGGGACTGCCACATATTTCAATGTGCAGCCCAGGACTTCTCCCATTTATCTGCTGGAGAGCATATGACGATCTGTGTTGTAGTGACCGCTTCCCCATCTTCCTGTCACTGCCCCAGCGTCAGGCACACAGATGGCTCCCCAGATGGGCTTCGAACGAGGCGTACTGGGGAACTTTCACCTCTGCTGTCACCGCTGTATCTCCCCCACACGGTAACATAGATGTGATGGTTGAGCGGGTGACTAGCAAAATTGTTTCTGCGGCACAAAACGCGATCCCTCGCTCTTTAGGCTGCCTGAGGCGTAAGGCAGTCCCTTGGTGGTCGCCGGAAGTCGCTGAAACAATTAAGGAGCGTTGGCGAGCTCTACAGCGGGATAAGCAATTCCCTTCCTGGAGAACCTCATAGCCTTTAAACGGCTCTGTGCCTGTGTTCGCTACCTTGTCAAGCAACGGAAGGAGTGTTGGGAAAGATACGTCTCCACGACTGGGTGCCACACGTCACCTTCCCAAGTATGGCCAAACATCTTGTTGGCTACCAGGCCCCAAAAACTGTCCCCAGTTTTACCATAAATGGCGAGTTATGTACCAACGCAAACGCGATTGCCGAGCACTTTGCTCGAGCCTCTGCATGGGAGAGTTACCCTCCCAGCCTTTCGCACACTCAAATGGTGGTTGGAAAGTAACGTCCAGTCATTCACCACACACTGCAGTGAATCCTATAACGTCCATTTACAGAGTGGGAGCTCCCCAGTGCCCTTGCACATTGCCCTGACACAGTTCCTGGGCCTGATTGCGTCTACAGCCAGATGATGAAACATCTCTCATCTGACTACAAGCGATATCTTGTCATCTTCAACCAGATCTGGTGCAATGGCGTCTTTCCATCGCAAATCGCAATGGTGGGAGAGCACCATCGTTCCTGTGCTCAGACCTGATAAAAACCCGCTTGATGTGGATAGCTATGGCCCATCAGCTTCACCAACGTTCTTTGTAAGTTCCTGGGACGTATGGTACGCCTGCAGTTGGGTTGGTTCCTGGAGTCAAGTGGCTTGCTTGCACCATGTCAGGGCGGCTTCCGCTAGGGTCCCTTTACCACTGATAATCCTTTGTCCATAGTCTGCCACATGAACAGCCTTTTCCTGAAGGCAACACCTGTTTGCCATATTTTTTGACTTACATAAAGCATACGACACGACTTGGTGAAATCACATCCTTGAGACATTCTATGAATGGGGTCTCTGGGGACCATTCCGGACTTTTATCAAAAACTACCTGTCGCTTCGTACTTTCCATGTACAACTTTTTGACTCCCATAATTCCGTCCATATTCAGGAGAATGGAGTCCCACAGGGCTCTGTATTGAGTATGTGTCAATTTTTAGTGGCCATGAATGGTCTAGCGGCAGCAGTCAGGCCCTCCTCCTCACCTTCTCTGTATGCAGACGACTTCTGCATTTCGTACTGCTCCACCAGTACTATTGTTGCTGAGCGGCGCCTCCAGGGAGCCGTCGACAAGGCGCAGTCATGGGTTCCAGCCCACAGCTTCCAGTTTTCAGCCACAAAGTCGTGTGCCATACCCTTCCGTCGTACCGTTCATCTGGAACCCGCACTTTACCTTAATGATGATCCACTCACTGTAGTGGGGACATGTAAATTCCTGGGACTGGATTTGGACGCTATATTGGCTTGGCTCCCTCATCTTTGTCAGCTTAAGCAGAAGTGCTGGCAACACCTCAATGCCTGAGCGACACTAATTAGGGTGCAGATTGCTCTACGCTGCTGCAGCTCTACAGAGCCCTTGTCCAGTCCCGAATTGACTTGCCGCCATTGAATTTCTCACTGCAGAGAGAGAAACTGTGTGGAATATTCACAAATGCTCGTGCAAAGTCTATGGAGCATCTGCTGCGACAAAAGTACAATTAGTCGCTGGGCACGGAGGCTAAGGTCACCAGAAGGTGGTTCGGCGGGGCTCTTCGATTTGCAGCGGGCCGGAAGACAATCAACGGCTGTCACACCTGGCCTAGACCCCCGTCCCCCCTCGGACTTAAACTTCTTTGGGCCATTAAAGGGTGCCATTCGTGGAAGACATTTTGAGGAAGATGAGATGATTCACACAGTGAAGCACTCGCTTCGCCACGAGGACAAGGATTGGTAACGGCAGAGTATACACGCCCTAGTTTCGAACTGGAGGGAGGACGTAGAACGGATGGAGGTCATGTGGAAAAACAATGTGTATAGATAAAACACTATTCTTTAATGTGTGTAACTCTCATTACGTTCAATGAAGAATTGTTGAAGGAAAACAAAAACGTGGTGCATTACTTTTTCGGCAATCCTCGTAGTTCAGGGTTAATGGTCTCAGGAAAGTTGGGAACCACTGACCTGGTATAATGGAAGTTATTTCCTGATGTCTTAAAACATCTATCATCCTGTTCCTTCTTGTCAGTGTTCTCCATATGTTCCTTTCTTCACCGATTCTGCTGAGAATCTCCTCATTCATTTTATCAGTCAACATAAGTTTCAACATCCTTTCATAGCATCACATCTCAGGCCCTCCGATTCTCCTCTTGCCCGGTTTTTTCCACAGAGCATAATTCACTCACGTACACACTCAGAAATTTGTTTCTGAAATTAAGTCTTACGGTTAATGCTAATAGACCTCTTTCGCCCAAAAATGCCCTCTTTGTCTGCGCTAATCTGCTTTGTGTCCTCATTTGGCGTGTCATGCGTAGTTTCGATTCCGAGGTAGCAGCTTTTTCTCACTTCATCTACGTATGGCCTCCAATATTGATTATTTCGTTGATAATTTCTTTTCTGCTACTCCACATTACAACAATCGTTTCAGTCTCTGTCGATGATCTGTACTCATTAGACTACGCGTCCACTGAAAACGTCCTGTAATTCTCCTCCACTTGTACTGAGGGCAGCAACGTCATCAGCAAACGTTAACGTTCATACTTCCATCCTGAATCTTTATCCCATTCTTCAGCCTTTCTTCCATTTGTTGTTGCTTCTTAGACATATAGATTGTTCAGTAGGGGCGAAAGACTACGTCGCTGTTTTACAAGACTTAATCTGAGCACTTAGAGTTCCATTCTTATTGTTCCCTTTGATATTGTACTTACTGTATTCTATCTATCTTTCGCTGTAGCTTAGTCCCATTTTTCTCAGAATTTCGATCTTGCACCGTTACATTGTCTAACGCTTCCGAGAGCGATCATTCCTATAAATGTCTTCTCTGAAGTTTTACTTCCATTGTCAATGGCAACGCCAGAGCTGTCTATCTCGTGTCATAATCTTTCGCAAAGCCTAACTGATTATCTATTATAGACTCGATTTTCTTTTAAATTCTTCTCTCTACTATTCTTTTTAACTAGTTAGATGCACAAACCGTTAAACCCATTTTGTGATAGTTCTGGCAGTTACCTGCGCTATCTGCCTGCGTTATTGTGTTGTTGATAAGTTTCATAAATGTTCATCACCATGTAACGTCCCCATTCCTGATCGGCCTATTGGACTGCGATGTAAACAACCGTGATTGCGTACACCTGATGAAATTTTATGAGGAGTAAGGTTATCGTTACCGAAGGAAAATACTAGCTAGTAGGAAGAAAGCGTAAAACAGACCGTTGTGAAAAAAGAATTTATTATAAACCTAACCTGAATAGCGATAATTCTGAAACGATTGGAATTTTTTGCAATAGCTCAGGAACCACAAAAGGGGGAAAACGGTGTACGGTCGTCAGCCCGTTAGGGAACTGAATATCCAAAATCCTAAGAAAGGTAATGGGAAAGAAAATTAAGGAAATAATCCCCGGCTTGGCAACAAAAGGCTCTCTCTTTTTCACAACATAACAGTTCACGAGAACATAAATGGCTCAGAAAGCAATGAGTTTGCAATTACTTACTATGAAATACTAAATTTTGGAAGCAAAGTTAAATGAAGTTGCTGGTTAGGTAATCGACTGATTGTAACTGAAACTTTAAGTAAAAATAACTTCCAGTAGCCTCAGTGTAATTTCATGCAAAATTTGGAAAATATGCAAGCAGTTTACTTTCAATTATTGAAAGATTGAACTGGATTTACTTTTAACATAAGACTAATAGAATACGTACCAAACCAGAGGAAGTTACTCACTAAGATAAATAGAGAATATATGAAACTGTGCACTCTTAATTTGTGCTGTATCTTTAGTTACTAGTTTCGCCGGTGAAGCTTGACGTTATTTTGAGTGTATGCAATACAAGAATAAAGTTACTGCGGAAGAAAAATTTAGACTGAAACTGGTCATCAGCAATCAAACAAAACTGGCAGTAAACAGTTAATCAATTTGCATATTTTTTACGACACTCGGTGATGTTATGGAAAGGGACCCTGCTTGGTAATAATGTCTGAGGTCAATGACAACACAGGTGCCCTAAAGGTTTAAATTATTGGAGTTTATTATACAAGAAAGTTAGTCATTAAAGTTCGTTAAAGAAATACCACTGGGTAATGCCAGTAATGTTATACTCTGTCTTACGATGCTGTAACTGTGCGGAAGGCGAAAAATGTAGCTGATTACAACGTATGAGCTGCTGCTAGTTGACAACTATGAGTCGTCTCCAGAGCCATGGATAATTATGGGACAGGAAATAGAGCTGCAGCTTTCTGCACCTCTCTACTCCGACCGTGCTCTCAATACTCCCTGGTTTACAAAGTAGGTGCGCCTACACTGCCGCGATCACTGCTGCACACCACGTCTGCAGAGCGCCCAACACACTCTTCAGCACTCTTTCAATACCCAACCTGCTGTGTCTCTCTGCTTGCAGCACGACACTCACCATAAGCAAAGATAGGCACAGCTTCAGCCGTTTGTTGACACGAACGCGCAAAAACACACAACATTGACGTTAAGACTCAATTATATAGTTTAAAAATAAGTAAACAATTATGTCCATTACGTACTAAACATAGTTTCTGTAATAACTTTAACATATTCAGTGTTATCAACTGATACTAAACGGCGAAAAATTTTGTATTGCGCAGAAGGCTTTTTATCTGCATTTTCGGTGGCACAACCGGAAGCACATCAAACATAGAGATAACGGAACTCGTCCCGTGATTTTGCGAGTATGTGTGCATTCACTGCTGTAATATAGTGTCACTGCTCACCCAAATCTGCTGGAAGAGGAGGCACAAAGGTACAAATGTCCATTGAAAAAACTACAGATCAGGTAACGTCGGTGACCAATGGTAAGAGATTTGTGCACCTTTTACTACCTATCCGACCCGTAATAAGTGCAACGCCGTTCTGCCGAGTAAAATCATGCCGCATAGTTGTAGCTGAATTTGACCTGTGGAAAACAACACAAAACGTGGTTTGTTGCTGAGTTACCGCCCTTCACGGTTCGAAACGCCGTCTAATAAACGAGCGTGAGATCGCTGGCTGCACCAGGGAGACTGCTATTACTGAACACACACATTAGTAACGTAAAACTGACATCATGGGCAACTTTGTTTGGATCAGTTAGTTACCTTATGTTAAAATCATGATGTACAAAACTTACTCCTACGGAATTGTATGAATTGTCTTGAAAAGTCGTGTATCTCTGCAACGAATCGAAATCGGTACTACTAAAATTCATCGCGAAATCTTAGGATTTCCTTATTTTGAGTTTTCTTAAGAGAGACATGCCCATTTGACAGAGCTGTCCCGAATTAATCTAGTACGATATTCATTTCATCAATATGTATTAACAGGGACAGTGAAACAGGAAAAATAACCAGTACTTCTGCAGAGACGGCTACCGCTATGGAGAAGCGCTGCTCTTCAGCTGCTGCAGTACTGGATATTCTTTGTGTTCTACTTCCACTGTTAACACATATTGATGAAAAGAATACCAGATTAGAATAAATTTGGACAGCTCTATCAAATGGGCATGTAAAAAATGGCTCTGAGCGCTATGGGACTTAACATCTGAGATCATCAATCCCCTAGAACGTAGAACTACTTAAACCTAACTAACCTAAGGACATCACACACATCCATGCCCGAGGCAGGATTCGAATCTGCGACCGTAGCTGCCACGCGATTCCAGACTGAAGCGCCCAGAACCGCTCGGCCACCGCGATCAGCCAAATGGGCATGTAAAATTCCGCTTGAAAAACCATTTTGTTTTCAACGGGAAAGTAACAGAAACTTTGTTGACTTTGGCTATCATGTGAAAGACGTGGATGGCAGTATTTGTTTCGGCTGATACCTGCTACACAACACTAGATAAACTGCTCTCAGAAAGGGCAGCATTTATGTATAACTACATATTAGGTTGTGCACAAGTTTAATAAAAACAAGATACACATAATAGACAAGTAATCAATAATACATTCTACTCACTACTTCAAACACGCTGACGCTGGGGTAACTTTCCGATTCCGCGACTGTATAAATCACATACTTTTGAGGCGAACAACTCGTAGAGCCCTGTTCGGAGTGCAGTTTCGTCCCGAAAGGAAATACCTTGAAAGTTGTCTGATAGAGAGCAGAAAAGGCGCTATCGTGGAGTAGCAGTAATTCATTTTGTCTTAAAAGTCGTTGCTCTAGCGTCTGCAAGAAGTCTCAGTAATACACAAATGTCAGCAGTGACGGTTACTCCTCGAAGAAACCCCCTGCGGGTCCGGGGGTTTAGAATAGGCCCGAGGTATTCCTGCCTGTCGTAAGAGGTAACTAAAAGGAGTCCCTCCCCCTCAAGGGGGTAGTTAGCGCCTGCGTCCGGAGACGGACGGTTTCACGACATATATTTGCGTTCATTTTGGTTTTTCACTTCCTCTGGTTTCATCCTTCCTTTGGTTGGTTCCTTTCTTTGTTCTTCTCCATCTCACTGCCTTACTTACTCTTCTCCTTGCCTCCTTCTCCTTGCCTCCTTCTCCTTGCCTCCTTCTCCTTGCCTCCTTCTCCTTGCCTCCTTCTCCTTGCCTCCTTCTCCTTGCCTCCTTCTCCTTGCCTCCTTCTCCTTGCCTCCTTCTCCTTGCCTCCTTCTCCTTGCCTCCTTCTCCTTGCCTCCTTCTCCTTGCCTCCTTCTCCTTGCCTCCTTCTCCTTGCCTCCTTCTCCTTGCCTCCTTCTCCTTGCCTCCTTCTCCTTGCCTCCTTCTCCTTGCCTCCTTCTCCTTGCCTCCTTCTCCTTGCCTCCTTCTCCTTGCCTCCTTCTCCTTGCCTCCTTCTCCTTGCCTCCTTCTCCTTGCCTCCTTCTCCTTGCCTCCTTCTCCTTGCCTCCTTCTCCTTGCCTCCTCCTCCTTGCCTCCTCCTCCTTGCCTCCTCCTCCTTGCCTCCTCCTCCTTGCCTCCTCCTCCTTGCCTCCTCCTCCTTGCCTCCTCCTCCTCCTTGCCTCCTCCTCCTCCTTGCCTCCTCCTCCTCCTTGCCTCCTCCTCCTCCTTGCCTCCTCCTCCTCCTTGCCTCCTCCTCCTCCTTGCCTCCTCCTCCTCCTTGCCTCCTCCTCCTCCTTGCCTCCTCCTCCTCCTTGCCTCCTCCTCCTCCTTGCCTCCTCCTCCTCCTCCTTGCCTCCTCCTCCTCCTTGCCTCCTCCTCCTCCTTGCCTCCTCCTCCTCCTTGCCTCCTCCTCCTCCTTGCCTCCTCCTCCTCCTCCTCCTTGCCTCCTCCTCCTCCTCCTTGCCTCCTCCTCCTCCTCCTTGCCTCCTCCTCCTCCTCCTTGCCTCCTCCTCCTCCTCCTTGCCTCCTCCTCCTCCTCCTTGCCTCCTCCTCCTCCTCCTTGCCTCCTCCTCCTCCTCCTTGCCTCCTCCTCCTCCTCCTTGCCTCCTCCTCCTCCTCCTTGCCTCCTCCTCCTCCTCCTTGCCTCCTCCTCCTCCTCCTTGCCTCCTCCTCCTCCTCCTTGCCTCCTCCTCCTCCTCCTTGCCTCCTCCTCCTCCTCCTTGCCTCCTCCTAGCCTCCTCCCCACACGTACCCGGTGACGGGGTAATGCGTAATTTCCCGCCCTGGATAGACAAGTAAGGCACGCACGTACCCCCTGGTAAGGCCAGGCCCAGGGAGGGGTGCTTGCCTGAGCTGACACCTTCCGACCATGCCGATTGGTCCCTCCGTCCTTTTTTCGGGAGGTGTGACCTGAGGTGTGAACAATCACCTAAGGCTGGAGTGCCCTCTGTGAGGGTCCCCAGAAGGAAGGAGCGCGCCATCGGAGATGCTGACAATCATGGGGGATTCCTCCGCAATGGATTTCTCTTCTTCTCTCTCGACTTCTGCCCACAGACGGAAACTTGACCAGCCACCAGTGACAAAAGTACTACCGCCTGCCCCACAGTTCCTCGTAGTTCCTCGATCTGAGGACGGAAAGGATTTTTCCTTTGTCAACCCTTTCGTTATCCAGAAGGGTGTAGATGCCATAGCCGGATCTGTCAAGTCTTGTACCAGGTTGCGTAATGGTACCTTGTTACTACAAACTGAGAGCGCCTTTCAGGCACAAAAACTGCTTCGTGCCACACTCCTGTACATGTTCCCTGTCCGCGTGGAGGCTCACCGCACTTTGAATTCGTCTCGTGGTGTGGTCTATACTAGATCACTCGACGGATTGACTGACGAGGAGATTGTCTTTCCTCACTGAGCAGGGCGTGACGGCTGTCCATAGGGTCATGAAAAAGGTCAACAATGACCTTGTACCGACCCGGACACTCTTCTTGATCTTTGATAGTGTTCAGCTGCCGTGGCGCATCAAGGCGGGCTATGAGGTTATTTCTGTTCGCCCCTATGTCCCGACACCTATGCGCTGCTACCAGTGTCAGCGTTTTAATCACACTCGCCTTTCTTGTTCCAATGCGGCTACATGTGTGACTTGTGGCAGGGATGCCCATGAGGGTGACTGTCCACCTCCGTCTCCTCGTTGTCAACTGTCGCGGTGACCATGCAGCGTCCTTCCGCGACTGTCCCGTCTACAAGGAAGAACGCTGTATCCAAGAAATTCGGGTCAAAGAGAGAGTCTCCACCTCGGCTGCTCGAAAGCTATTCGCTACTAGGAAGCCCACGTTGCTCCCAGTGGGGAAGTACAGTACTGTCGTCGCCTCTCCTCGGACTACCAGGAAGGTGGCGACACAGACATGCGATCTGACCTTCAGCACTACGGTCGTCCGTTCGGCCGGTGCCAAGATCGCCCGGTCGACGTTCCTCTTCCTCCCGTCGCCCCTCCGACACAAGCACCTTGATCAGCTTCTGCCAGGATGAAGACGCAGAAGTCAGAATACACGGGCCTTCAAGAAAGAACCGTCTCGTGCAGTCCTTCTACGTGCCTCGAACCCGCAGCCATCGACCAATACCTCCACAAAACGACCTTCCAAGAAGGCTCATAGGAAGCACAGTTCTCCTTCCCCGCCACGGCGCATTTCTCCTCCTGCTCCCCCCAGCGGTTGCCGCCCCAGGACGTCATCCGTTTCGCCTGGCCGCACGGCTGGTAGCCGAACATCTGGCCGTTCACCAGCGGAAGAAGCTCCGGCCATCTTAACAAGATGAACCTATAGGACAAATGGACGATGACTGTCCGCCTCCTGCTAGCGGCAGCAGTGCTCGCTCGAAGCCGGGGCCTCAGCGGCCTTCTAGATGACCCCTTCTTGCATCTTCTTCTCACGATGGCACTTTTTCACTGGAATATTCGCAGCATTCGTTCCAACCAAGAGGACTTGAAATTGCTGCTCCGCTCGCACCGTCCGCTCGTCATAGCCCTCCAGGAAACGAAGCTACGCCCATGCAATCAAACTGCCTTGGCACACTACACCTCTGAGCGTTTTGACTTACCCCTGTGGCAGGTATTCCGGCTCATGGAGGGGTTACGTTGCTGGTCCGGGATGATATCTACTATGATCCCACCACATTGCACTCCGGCCTGCAGGCAGTTACCGTTCGCATTACTCTCCCCAATTTTACATTTTCCATCTGTACCGTTTACACTCCATCGTCGTCTGCCGTTACCAGGGCAGACTGCTGCAAATTATTAATCAGCTCCCTGCACCATTTTTGTTAACTGGAGACTTCAATGCTCACCATCCTCTTTGGGGCTCTCCAGCATCCTGTCCGAGGGGCTCCCTGTTAGCAGATGTTTTCAACCAGCTCAATCTTGTCTGCCTCAATACTGGCGCCCCTACTTTCCTTTCAGACACATCTCACACCTATTCCCATTTAGACCTCTCTGTATGTACTACCCAACTTGCACGCCGGTTTGAGTGGTATGCGCTTTCTGATACATATTCGAGCGACCACTTCCCGTGTGTTATCCATCTCCTGCATCATATCCCTCTCCGTGCTCAACAAGTTGGAACATCTCCAAAGCAGACTGGGGGCTCTTCAATTCCAGGGCGACCTTTCAGGATCAAACCTTCACAAGCTGCGATAGTCAGGCCGCACACCTCACGGAAGTCATTCTCACTGCTGCTGAATATTTCATCCCTCACACTACTTCTTATCCACGCAGCGTACCGGTCACCTGATGGACCGCAGCATGTAGAGACGCCTTGCGTGCTCGTCGACGTGCTTTACGCACCTTTAAATTCCACCCTACAGTGGCAAATTGTGTCAATTATAAACGATTACGTGCGCAGTGTCGTCGTATTTTTAAAGAAAGCAAGAAAGCCAGCTGGGCTGCTTTCACAAGCACCTTCAACAGTTTTACTCCTTCTGTTGTCTGGGGTAGCCTGCGCCGGCTATCTGGCACTAAGGTCCACTAACCAGTTTCTGGCTTGACGGTCGCGAATGACGTCCTTGTGGCCCCTGAGGATGTCTCCAATGCCTTCGTCCGCTTTTTCGCAGAGATTTCGAGCTCCACTCATTACCCCCCAGCTTTCCTCCCCCGAAAACAGGCAGAGGCGGCTCGGCCACCTAATTTCCACTCCTCGAATTGTGAAAACTACAATGCCCCATTCACCATGCGGGAACTCGAAAATGCACTTGCCCGGTCACGGTCCTCCGCTCCGGGGCCTGATTCTATTCATATTCAGATGCTGAAGAACCTTTTTCCTGCGGGTAAAGGTTTCCTTCTTCGTACTTACAATCGCATCTGGATTGAGGGACATGTTCCCGCATGCTGGCGCGAGTCTATTGTTGTACAGATTCCTAAGCCGGGGAAGGACAAGCACTTGCCTTCCAGTTATCGACCCATCTCGCTTACCAGCTGTGTCTGTAAGGTGATGGAGCGAATGGTTAACTCTCGTTTGGTTTGGCTGCTCGAATCTCGACGCCTACTTACCAATGTACTATGTGGATTTCGTAGACGCCGCTCTGCTGTTGACCATCTGGTTACCATGTCGACCTTCATTATGAATGTCTTGCGGAAGCGCCCGACCGCGGCTATGTTCTTTGATTTGGAGAAGGCTTACGACACCTGTTGGAGGGCGGGCATTCTCCGCACCATGCATACATTGGGCTTTCGCGGTCGCCTCCCTCTTTTTATTCGTTCCTTTTTAATGGATCGACAGTTCAGGGTACGTGTGGGTTCTGTCCTGTCAGACACCTTTCGCCAGGAAAATGGGGTGCCACAGGGCTCCGTTTTGAGCGTCGCTCTCTTTGCCATAGCGATCAATCCAATAATGGATTGCCTCCTAGATGATGTATCAGGCTCCCTTTTCGTGGACGATTTTACCATCTATTGCTGCGCGCAGCGTACATGTTTCCTGGAGCGCTGTCTTCAGCGTTATCTTGACTGTCTTTACTCCTGGAGTGTCGCCAATGGCTTCCGTTTTTCTGCTGAGAAAACGGTCTTTATTAACTTCTGGCGCTACAAAGACTTTCTCCCACCGTCCTTAAGACTCGGCCCCGTTGCTCTCCCATTCGTGGAGACTACAAAATTTTTAGGTCTTACATTTGACAGGAAACTTATTTGGTCTCCACATGTGTCCTATTTGGCTGCCCGTTGTACCCGTTCTCTAAATGTCCTCCGTGTCCTCAGTGGCACGTCGTGGGGAGCGGATCGAACCGTCTTACTTCGCCTATATCGGTCTTTGGGTTCAGCTACTGCTTTATTTTACTTACCTTACCCTTGCGGGTCTGGGGGTTAAAATAGGCTCCCACAGTATTCCTACCTGAGGCGACTAAAAGGCGTCTCACACGTTTCGGCCTTCATGTGATGGTCCCATGCAGTGTTCGATCTCCATACTTCAAAATTTTTCCGAAGACCGAGCCAATTCTGGAAGGGTGCGTTAGATGGTGTAGTGTCCATCGTGCATTGAGATCTCTAGCCCGCTTTCTCGTGGTCGCATTGCAGTCCAACTCACTCTCCATCTCTTGGGCGGGGATACATTCCTGGGTGCGTTTTCCGCCATCCACCAAGCTGTCGCTTTCTCCGTCGACGATGACCGTGGACTTCTTTGCACCTTATATCCAAGACGATAGCCAGTCTGTTGTGGTGCGGTCGCCATGTACCCTGTTGGTTGTACCCCCTGACAATACAGGGATTGCTCTGCTGATGCCTGCGCTATTAACTTCCCATGTACGACAAGGAGTAGATGCATATCTCCCTGGGGCATCGGGACTCTAGGCAATGGCCATCCTGCCAGGTGGCCCTTGCTGCAGCGAGCCCTCTGTCAGAGTGGGTGGCATCAGTGCGGATGACATGCAATGAAGTGTGGCACATCTTTTCTTGCTGGTGGCCAGCAGTCTAAGCGTTGCAAACATGTATTTCCCCAAATCGTTTCCCTCTCTGCAGCACCATGGGAGGAATAGAAAGCTAAGAATGGCAGCGAAGCTTATTCGCCCTGCTACCTAGAATGTAAAATATCTGATGTGTAACCCTTTGTGTCCATGAAGCCTCAGTTCTTTGTAGAGCATTTAGAGGACAACTTTGGAGAGGTGGGGGGGCCTTGTCCAAAAAGCGCTCTGGGTCACATTTGTGACAAGTTGGGGCATGTTCCAGTTATTATCACGCCCCATAAGAGTTTAAATATTGTCCAGGGTATTATATTCCACAGGGACCTTCTTTTGCAGTCTGATGACGAGCTGCACACCAAGTTAGAGCCGCGAGATGTTCATTTCGTCCAGCGCGTTCATTGGGGTCAGTTGGATAATCATATTTCCACCGGTGCCTTCATCTTGGCCTTCGAGGTTGATAAATTGCCTGAGAAGGTCACGGTGATGGTCTACTGCTGTGATGTCAAGCCATATATCCCTCACCTGGTACAGTGCTCCCATGAGGGTCCAAAACTGTTGTGGGTACTTGTGTGGTGAGCATGGGGCCCTGAGCTAGTGCAGTTCTCCTTCCTTTATGTGCTGCCCTACCCCTGTTCCCCATCCCTCGTTGTCCCCAATCCTCCCCCCCCACTTACCTCCCCTTAACATTTCCTCTTCTTGGGTGTGATGTATCGAGCCTTCGTCCGGAGATGGACGTTTGAAATCTCCAGGATCCTGTTGCCTTTATTTTCCTCCATCCTCACGCTTTCTTCCTCTATTGGTCTTTCCCTATGTTCATTCTTCTGTTTGCTTTCATGCCTTTACTTCCATCTCTGCCTCATTCTCCTTGCACTATTCTCTGTCCTCTGTTCCGTGTCTTATCCTCTGGTTCGGCGTTAGAGATTCTTTCTCTCGGTCTCTCTCTTTCTCTCACGGTCTCTCTCTTTCTCTCACGGTCTCTCTCTTTCTCTCACGGTCTCTCTCTTTCTCTCACGGTCTCTCTCTTTCTCTCACGGTCTCTCTCTTTCTCTCACGGTCTCTCTCTTTCTCTCACGGTCTCTCTCTTTCTCTCACGGTCTCTCTCTTTCTCTCACGGTCTCTTTCTTTCTCTCACGGTCTCTCTCTTTCTCTCACGGTCTCTCTCTTTCTCTCACGGTCTCTCTCTTTCTCTCACGGTCTCTCTCTTTCTCTCACGCTCTCTCTCTTTCTCTCACGCTCTCTCTCTTTCTCTCACGCTCTCTCTCTTTCTCTCACGCTCTCTCTCTTTCTCTCACGGTCTCTCTCTTTCTCTCACGGTCTCTCTCTTTCTCTCACGGTCTCTCTCTTTCTCTCACGGTCTCTCTCTTTCTCTCACGGTCTCTCTCTTTCTCTCACGGTCTCTCTCTTTCTCTCACGGTCTCTCTCTTTCTCTCACGGTCTCTCTCTTTCTCTCACGGTCTCTCTCTTTCTCTCACGGTCTCTCTCTCTCTCTCACGGTCTCTCTCTCTCCCCATCTCTCTCTCTCTCTCTCTCTCTCTCCCCATCTCTCTCTCTCTCTCTCTCCCCATCTCTCTCTCTCTCTCTCTCTCCCCATCTCCTCTCTCTCTCTCTCTCTCCCCATCTCTCTCTCTCTCTCTCTCCCCATCTCTCTCTCTCTCTCTCTCCCCATCTCTCTCTCTCTCTCTCTCCCCATCTCTCTCTCTCTCTCTCTCCCCATCTCTCTCTCTCTCTCTCTCCCCATCTCTCTCTCTCTCTCTCTCTCTCTCTCTCTCTCTCTCTCTCTCTATATATATATATATATATATATATATATATATATAGAATCTCCCTGTGCAGGTCTGAAGGACCTGGTGATGGGGTAACGCGTAATTCCCCGCCCTGGGACGAGAAGTAAGGCATGCACGTACCCCCTGGTAAAGGCCACGCCTAGGGAGGGGTGATTGTCTGAGCTGTTACCTACCGAACGAGCCGATTGGTCCTTCCATCCGTTTCTCGGGAGGTGTGACCTGAGGCATGGACTATCACCTAAGGTGGCTGTGCCCTCTGAGAGGGCCCCCATAAGGAAGGAGCGCGCCATAATATACGCTGGTAATTATGAGGAATTCATCCGCATTGAATTTCTCTTCTTCCCAGTCTTCCGCCTATAAAAGAAATCCATATGAAACTCCTGTTCCGAAAATTCTACCACCAGCACCGAAATGTCTTGTTGTCACACGATCTGCCGTTACGATTTCTCCACAGTCAACCCTTTCTTTATTCAGAAGGGTGTAGATGCGATTGCAGGACCAGTGAAATCTTGTATTTGATTGCGCAACGGTGCCTTGCTGTTGGAGACAGAGCGCCTTCCAGGCCCAAAAATTACTTTGTGCCCCTCTCTTACAGACATTCCCTGTACGGGTGGAGGCGTGGTGTATACCAGGTCACTCGACTAACTGATAAGGCGATTCTGTCTTTCCTCACTGATCAGGGAGTGATGGCCGTCCATCGAATCATGAAAAGGGTCGACAAGGACCTCATACCGACCTGAACCATATTCCTGACATTCGACAATGTACAATTGCCTTCACGAATTAATGCGGGTAATGAGATCATTTCTGTTCGGCCGTATATATCCAGCCCTACAAGGTGTTATCAATGTCAGTGGTTTAATCATACACGGCAGTCTTGTTACAGTGTGGCTAAATGCGTTACCTGTGTCAGGGACGCCCATGAGGGTGACTGTCCCCCTCCGTCCCTCCGTTGCATCAACTGCATGGGCGACCATGCTGCCTCCTCTCACGACTGCCCCGTCTACAAAGATTTGAAAAGTACACAGGCAATTAGAGTGAAAGAGAAGGTGTCGACCTCGGCTGCTCGCATGTTATTCAATAGCAGAAAGCCCATTGTGCTTCCTTCAGGTCAATACAGTACCGTTCTCGCCTCGGTCTACCAGGGAGCTAGCTACACAGACAGGCGATCTAACATTACCGATTCGGTCGTCAGAGCGGACTGTGCTAAGATCGCCCGATCAACGTCTCCTCTTCCTCCCACCAACCCTAAGGCTCAAACATAATCATCTGCTACTGCTAAGACGAGGACGTCTAAATCAGATGTTCGGACCTTCCAAAAAGAACCGACACGCGACGATTTCTTGCCTACACAAACTTCACAGCCATCAACCGTTCTTTCGACAAAACGTAATTCTTCAAAGAAGGCTCATAGAAAGAAGAGTTCCCCATCTCCGCCGAGGCGCGTTTCTTCTCCTGCGCCACCCAGCGGTTGCCGCCCCCGGCCATCTTCATTTTCGCCAGGCCGCACCGCTGGTAGCCGATCAGCTGGCCTTTCACTGGCAGAGGAAGCTGCCCCTCCTGATCAGCTCAGGAAGGTGGCAGACGCAACTGTTGAGTTGATGAACGATGACTCACCACCTATCGATTGCAGCAGCGTTGCTCTCTCGAAGCCAGGCCCTCAGCGGCCATCGAAATGACCCTCTCTTGTTTCTTTTTTTCTTCTCGTTTTCATAATGACGCTTCTTAAATTGAATATTCGCGGCATTCGGTCCAACCGAGAGGAACTAAAATTGCTCCTTCGAATGCACTGCCCGCTTGTCGTAGGTCTCCAAGAAACTAAGTTATGCCCATGCGATCGTATTGACCTGACACACTATACATCTGTGCGTTTGGACCTACCCCTGAGGCAGTTATTCATGCTTGTGGAAGGGTCATGCTGCTGGTTTAGGATGCCTACTACGATCCAATCACATTGCACACAGATCTGCAGGCAGTTGCCGTCCGAATTACTCTCCCCACTTTCACATTTTCCATTTGTACCGTTTACACTTAATCATCGTCTGCCTTTACTAAGGCAGACATGATACAACTGATTGCTCCACTTCCTACACCATTTTTGTTGATTGGAGATTTTAATGCCCATCATCACCTGTGAGGTCCTCCAGCATCCTGCCTGAGGGGCTCCCTCTTGGCAGACCTTTTCAGCCACCTCAATCTAGTCTGCTTAAATACTGGTGCACCTACCTTCCTTTCGGATGCAATGCATACCTATTCCCACTTGGACCTCTCAATATCCACTATACAACTTGCACGTCAGTTACAGTGGTATGCTCTGTCTGATACATACTCGGGCGACCATTCTCCCTGCGTAATCCATCTCCTGTATCACACCCCTTCTCCACGTTCCACTAGCTAGAACATCTCCAAAGCCGACTGGGGGCTTTTCACCTCCCTGGCGACCTTCCACGATCAAACCTTCTCCAGCTGTGATAGTCAGGACGCATACCTCACGGATTTTATTCTGACTGCTGCTGAATATTCCATCCCTCGTACTTCTTCTCCACATAGTCTGTCCCCTGGTGGACCACAGCATGCAGCGACGCTATTCGTGCTCGGCGACGTGCTTTACGCACCTTTCAACACCACCCTACGATGGCGAACTGTTAAGTTACAAACGACTCCGTGCACAATGTCGTCGTGTTATCAAAGACTGCAAAAAGGTTTGCTGGGTGGCTTTCACCAGCTCATTCAACAGTTTTACTCCTTCGGGTTGTCTGGGGTGGCCTGTGCCGTCTATCTGGCACCAAGGTCCACTCCCCGATTTCTGGCCTGACTGTAGCGAATGAAGTCCTTTTGGGTCTTAAGGATGTCTCCAATGTCTTCGGCCGCTTTTTCGCGGAGGTTCCGAGCTCTGCCCATTACCACCCTGCCTTCTTCCCCAGAAAACAAGCAGAGGAGGTACAGCCACCTTCTTTCCAGTCTTTGAATCGTGAAAGTTAAAATGTCACTTTCATCGTGCACTCACCTGGTCCCGATCCTCTGCTCTGGGGCCCGATGGTATCCATATTCAGATGCTGAAGAACCTTTCTCCTGCAGGTAAAAGCTTCTTCTTCGCGCCAGTAATCGCATCTGGACTGAAGGTCATGTTCCCACGTGCTGGCGTGAAGCTATTGTTGTTCCCACACCAAAACCAGGAAAGGTCAAACACTATCCTTCCAGGTATCGTCCTATCTCCCTTCCCAGCTGCGTCTGCAAGGTGATGGAGCGCAAGGTAAATTCTCGATTGGTTTGGCTCCTTGAATCTCGAAGCCTCCTTACCAATATACAATGTGGCTATCGTAGGCGCTACTCTGCTGTTGACCACCTAGTTACCTTTTCGATCTTCATTATGAACAACTTCTTGCGTAAGTACCAGAGGGTGGCTGTGTTCTTCGATTTAGAGAAGGCTTACGACACCTGTTGGAGGGCGGGCATTCTCCGCGCCATGAACACTTGTGGCCTTCGCGGTCGCCTCCCTCTTTTTATTAATGCATTTTTAATGGGTCGAATGTTCAGGGTACGTGTGGGTTCTGTTTTGTTAGCTGCCTTTCGCCTGGATAATGGGGTGCCCCAGGGCTCCGTTTTGTGTGTGGCCCTTTTTGCCATAGCTATCAATCCAATAATGGATTGCCTGCCAGCTGACGTTTCATGCTCCCTTTTCGGGGACGACTTCACGATCTACTGCAGCGCTTAGAGAACATGTCTTCTGGAGCGCTGTCTTCAGCGTTGTCTAGACCGTCTATATTCCTAGAGTGTCGCTAACGGTTTCCGTTTTTCTGGTGAGAAGACGATCTCTATGAACGTCTGGCTTTACAAACAGTTCCTTCCACCATCCTTAAATCTCGGTCCCGTTGCTCCTCCATCCGTGGAGACAAAATTTTTACGTCTTACCTTTGACAGGAAACTTTGCTGGTCTCCATGTGTCTTACTTGGCTGCTCGTTGTACCCGTTCCCTAAATGTCCTCCGTGTTCTCAGCGGTACATCATTGGGAGCAGATCGAATGATCCTGCTTCGCTTATATCAGTCCATTGTCCGATCAACGCTGGATTATGGGAGCTTTGTCTACTCTCCTGCCCGGCCGTCCATCTTACACCGTCTAAACACTCTCCACCATCGGGGGGTTACGTCTGGCGACTGGAGCATTCTACACCCGCTCTGGTGAGTCTGTATGCCGAATCTGCCGCGTTACCGCTAAACTACCGGCGCGATATGTTGCTTTGTCGGTACGACTGCCGACTGATGTCAATGCCCGACCACCCGTCATATTTCTCCTTCTTTGACGATTCTCTCGACCGCAGATCCGGGCTGTATGTCTCTACCCTGTTACCTCCTGGAGTTCGCTCTCGTCGCCTGCTTCAGCACCTTGATTTTAACCTCCCTACGACTTTTCGAATAGGTGAGAGCCCGACGCCACCTTAGTAGCTGATACCGTCGCTTGTGCTTTTTTTGTGGATTCCTGGCCACGTTGGTGTGCCTGGGAACGAAGCCGCTGATGCTGCAGCCAAGGCTGCCGTCCTCCTGCCTCGGACAGCTTCCTTTTGTGTCCCATCAACTGATACTAGTGGGGTTCTTTGTCAGCGCGTTTCGTCATCGTAGCATGAGGCTTGGTCTTCTCCATGAAAATAAGCTTAGGGCCACTAAACCGATCCCGACGGCTTGGACGACCTCCTCACGCCCTTCCCGGCGAGAGGTGGTCATTTTGGCCAGGTTGCGGATTGGGCATTACCGCTTTAGCCACCGCTACTTGTTGTCTGGTGACCCCGCCCCGCAGTGCCCCTGTGGTCATCCATTGATGGTACTCCATGTTTCATTGTCCTGTCCCCATTTTCTTCACTCTCATGTTGTCCTTACAGGAACTCTTGGCTGATGACGCTCGAGCAGCTGCTCGTGTCCTTAATTTTATTACATTGACGGACTTGTCCAAAGAGGTCCAACTCTTTTATTTTGTTCCTCTGCGTCTATGTAAGTACTTCCTGGTGTTGTCCCCTTGCATTTTTCTACGCTATTAATGCAGTAAAGATTGTGACTGGGCGCTAATGACCTTGGTAGTTGAGCACCCTAAACTAAACAAAAAAAACTGATGAAGTGCTTTAAGTGCTGGAATTCCAGCCATTTCTTCCCGCTGTGCTTCAGCCCACACGTAGAGTTTGTGGACGCCCATCAACTCCTAACACTCCATGTGCCCCGCCTCCCGTCTGTGTGAATTGTGGAGGGCATCATTCACCTTGTTCGCCAGACTGCAGGATTAAACAGAAAGAGTGGAAAATCATGGAATAGAAGACCCTGGACTGACTGACCTACACAGAGGCAAAGAGAAAATATGAACGACTCTATCCTGTGCGAATAACTTCATCTTATGTCGCCACTACATCGACAGTGATTGCCCCACAAGTTGAGCAAATTCCAGTCTGCTCCCCGAGCTATGACTACGCTTGCCTCCTTGACCATTGGGGGGGGGGGGGGGGAGCCCATTGGGAATGACAGTCCCCACTTCTCAGCTGGAGAAGCATCCAACTTCTTTGGCTTCTCTTGCTTGGAAGGGGTCCATTGGGTCCCTCCCTTCCCAGGTTTCCACAGTGCGAAGGATGACGCCCGCCGATAGTGTAGCTGCCCACAAGCAGCTACTCGTAGGGATTCATGATCCTTCTCAGTCCCAGAGACTGAATCAGTGAAACCCTCCCAGCCAGTGAAACCCAAGGAGCGTGAGAAAAGCCAAGACGACCTATAAGACGAAGGTACTTATGGTGACGCCCACCCTACCACAACCTACAAGCTCTGCATCTGAGGATGGGGTGGAGATTCTGGCGTCCACTGAGGACCCAGATCTCGGCGGACCCTCAGACACCACGGAAGTCGATCGCACAGGAACTCAATCGATGGCAGCATGTGATCCAGTGGTGTAATCTGACTCTTCGATCACTTCATGCCTTTTTTGGCCGCCGCAATGTTATCCTCCAGTGGATTTGCAGCGGTTTTTCCACCACCTTGTTGAGCTCGGACAACTACACAGCCTTCATCCTTTCTTCCGCATTTCTCTCCAGGAAACTTGGTTTCTCGCGATGTGAAGCCCTGCCGTCTATGGTTATCGAGGTTATTATAAGAATTGGGGAGCTTATGAGAGGGTATCTGGTGGAGTCTGTCTCTACATCCTTAACTCTCTTTACAGCAAGTGTGTCCCTCTTCAAACACCTTTAGAGGCTGTTGCTGTTCATGTGTGGACGCCTCAGGCTGTTACTGTCTACAGTCTCTATCTTCCACCAGATGGTGATGTCCCGCAGCAAGTATTGGCTGCACTGATAGCCCAATTGCCGCCACCTTTTACGTTATTAGGTGACTTTAACGCCCATAACCTTTTGTACGCTGGATTGGTGGCAACAGGCCGAGGCACTGTCGTTGAGCAAGTGTTAGCACAGTTCCACCTTCCTCTTTTAAATAATAGTGCCCCCACACATTTCAGTGTGGTGCATGGCACGTACTCAGCCATCGACCTTTCAGTCTGCAGCCCTGACCTTGGAGTGTGCATGACGACTTGCGCGGTAGTGACCACTTTCCGATCTTTCTGTTACTGCCCCCGCATCACTCACCTGGGTGCCTCCCCAGATGGGCTTTGAATAAGGCTGACTGGGACTCGTTCTCCTACAATGCCACTATTGAGCTCTTTCTCTTGGCGCCATTGATGTGGTGGTTCACATGATCACCACTAACATCGTTTCTGCCGCAGAATCTGCAATTCCCTGTTCTATGGGGTCCCCTTGGTGGAGGACTGAGTCTTAGTCGTCACTGGAGATTTCTGAGGCGATTAGAGTTCATATGCGGGCTCTCAAGCGTCATAAGCGGTATCCATCATTGGAACACCTGATTAAACTTTAAATGGCTCCATGACCACTCCTGACGCCTTATTCGCCGACGGAAGCAGGAGTGCTGGGAATGGATGTCTCCATCATTGGCACCTATACCTCTCCATCACAGGTTTGGTGCAAGATTAGGCGAGTCTATTGGTATCAGATACCTGTCAGTGTACCTGGGCTTTCCCTGAATAGAGCAGTCTGCACTGAATCAGAAACTATTGCAGAACTCTTAGTAAAGCATTATGCACAGAGTTCTGCTTCTACAAATTACCCACTGGCCTTCTGCGGTTGGAAAGAGCGGTTGGAAAGTCTGAACCTTTCATTCCATACACACACCCTGGAATCGTAAAATGTTCCCTTCAGTGACTGGGAATTTCACAGTACCCTCGCCATTTGCCCTGATACAGCTCCCAGGCCAGATAGCATCCACTGCCAAAAATGCTAAAACACCTCTCGGTGGACTGCTAGCAACACCTCTTTGACTGTATCTGGGTTGAGGGGAGTTTGCCTCTCAATGGCGGAAAATCGTCATCCCAGTGCTGAAGCCTGGTAATAATCCCCTGGAGGTGGACAGCTACCACCAAATTAGCCTCACCAACATCATGTGCAAGTTGCTCGAACTCTTGGTGAGCTGGAGGATGAGTTGGCTACTTGAGTCTTTGGGCCTGCTGGCTCCATCCTAGGGTGGGTTCCATAAGGGGTGCTCTGCCACCGATAATCTGGTCTACCTGCAGTCTGAACCCACATGGCATTTGCCGACTGTCATCATCTGGTTGCCATCTTTTTTGACACCTGATGGCATACGTTACGATGTGGTGACATCACATCCTCACCACACTTCATAGGTGGCCTTATGGGCCTGCTCCCACTTTTTATTCAGAATTTTCTGTCACTTCGTTCTTTCCCTGTACAAGTTGGTTCCTCCCATAGTTCCTCCCGATTTCAGGAGAATGGGGTCCTGCAGGGCCCTGACTTGAGCGTCTCTCTGTTTTTAGTTCCTATCAATCTGCTAGCTGCAGCTGTGGGAATGTCCGTATCTGATTACTTGTATGCTGATGACTTTTGCCAGTACCATACCTCCAGTAGCATTGTAGTTGCAGAACAGTGGCTACAGGGCACTATCCGCAGGGTGCAGTCTTGGGCCATCACACACGGCTTCCAGTTCTCTGCTGGCAAGACCTACATCCTACATTTCTACCGGCGTTGCACTGTTCTCCCTGAGCCACAGTTTTATCTTGACGGCGAACCTCTTGCCGTGGTGGAGACGCATGCTCAGATGACTTGGCTCTCTCATATTGGGCAACTTAAACGTTGTGCTACTATCTTAAGGATCTTCGTTTCTAGAGTCACACAAGCAGGGGTTGCCCTTCTACAACTGTATCAGCCATTGATCCAGTCCCATCTTGATTATGGGAGTCTGGCTTACGGTCCGACATGCTTCAGTGCGGGATCCGTTCGCAACTGGAGATTTCCACAGAAGCCCTGTAAACAGCCTACTTGTGGAGGCTGGTGTCCCTCCATTGTGGATCCGGCGCCAACGACTTGTGGCTGCTCATGGTACACGTGTTCGTAGCTTGCCCAGGCATCCAAATTACCGTCTCCTGTTCCCAAACTCGATCATCCATCTTCCAGAACGGCTGCTCCTGTCAGGGTGTACGGTCGTGGTTCGCGTCTGGGCTCTTCTCTCTGGGCTCTTCTCTCTGGGCTCTTCTCTCTGGGCTCTTCTCTCTGGGCTCTTCTCTCTGGGCTCTTCTCTCTGGGCTCTTCTCTCTGGGCTCTTCTCTCTGGGCTCTTCTCTCTGGGCTCTTCTCTCTGGGCTCTTCTCTCTGGGCTCTTCTCTCTGGGCTCTTCTCTCTGGGCTCTTCTCTCTGGGCTCTTCTCTCTGGGCTCTTCTCTCTGGGCTCTTCTCTCTGGGCTCTTCTCTCTGGGCTCTTCTCTCTGGGCTCTTCTCTCTGGGCTCTTCTCTCTGGGCTCTTCTCTCTGGGCTCTTCTCTCTGGGCTCTTCTCTCTGGGCTCTTCTCTCTGGGCTCTTCTCTCTGGGCTCTTCTCTCTGGGCTCTTCTCTCTGGGCTCTTCTCTCTGGGCTCTTCTCTCTGGGCTCTTCTCTCTGGGCTCTTCTCTCTGGGCTCTTCTCTCTGGGCTCTTCTCTCTGGGCTCTTCTCTCTGGGCTCTTCTCTCTGGGCTCTTCTCTCTGGGCTCTTCTCTCTGGGCTCTTCTCTCTGGGCTCTTCTCTCTGGGCTCTTCTCTCTGGGCTCTTCTCTCTGGGCTCTTCTCTCTGGGCTCTTCTCTCTGGGCTCTTCTCTCTGGGCTCTTCTCTCTGGGCTCGAGTTTTTCCCTCTCCTGCCTCTTTTTCGGGCTCATACACATATACCCCCGTGGTGTGTGCCCCACCCATGGCTTTGGCTGGATTTGGCACATGGCCCGAAGGACTCAGTCCCTCCTGATGCCCTCCGCCACCGCTCTCTTTCCATCCTTGCAACGTTTCACGGCTGCGACGTGGTCTGTATTGACGGTTAGATGGTTGCTAGTCGAGTTGATTATGCTCTTACTCTTCGGGATCTTTCTGAACAACGCCCGTTGCCGGGTGGCTGTAGTGTTTTCACTGCTGAGCTGCTCGTCGTCTCTCGGGTGCCCTAGAGTAGATCCGCTCCTGCTCAGGTGAGTCGTTCGTTGACTGTAGTGACTCCCTGAGCGGTTTACAAGCTATTGACCAGTGTTTCCCTCGCTCTCGTCTGGTGATGGCTATCCAGGAGTCCATCCATACTCTTGCCAGTTGCGGCCGCTCGGTTTTTTTATTTGGACCCTGGGTCATGTCGGCATCCTCGGTAATGAACGTGTTGACACTCTGACCAAACAGGCTGTCGGTGCACCGGGTTTGGAGATTGGCCTTTCGGAGTATGATCTCCGTTCAGTTTTGTGGCAGAAGGTCCTTGGTACCTGGGGTGATGAATGGCGCACCCTGCCTTCACCCAACAAACTTGGGATCATCAAGGAGACTATTGGTGTGTGGCACTCCTCCTTGTTGGCCGCTCACAAGGACTCTATTGTACTCTGTCAGCTGTGCATTGGCCACACCTGGATGACACAGAGTTATTTATTGCGCTGCGCGATCCCACCTCTCTGTCGCTGTGGTTCAGCATTGACAGTGGTCCACAATTTGTTGGACTGTCCGCTTTTAACTGCGCTTAGGCAAACGTGTGCGCTGCCTGATACGCTCCCTGCACTTTTAACGGATGACGCAGCCATGGCAGGCTTAGTTTTGAGTTTTATTCGTGCTGGGGGCTTTTATCGCTCGATCTGATGGGTTTTTCTCTTTCGTGTTGAGTCTGGCTTTTGGCCTACGGTTTTATATTCGGTTTCTTAGTGTGTTTTTGGGTTGGCTTTTCCTTTTCTATTTCATTAGTCGGCCAACCAATGTGATCCTCTGTTTTTTTAATTCCTCTTTTATGGTATTTGTCTGTCTTGGGTCTTCTGTTCTTGTAATCTCCATTGCCTGTTTTTGTTCCTTGTGGGTGTTTCATGACGGTGGAAAAGGGACCAATGCCCTTGGTAGTCTCGCCCCTTCAACTCCCACAAACGAACCTTTACTTGAGTTAGCATGCAGACACCATTTCTCTACATGTACATCCATACTCCGCAAGCCACCTGACGGTGTGTGGCGGAGGTTATCCTGAGTACCTCTATCGATTCTCCCTTCTATTCCAGTCCCTTATTGTTCGTGGAAAGGAGGATTGTCGGTATGCTTCTGTATGGGCTCTAATCTCTCTGATTTTATCCTCATGGTCTCTTCGCGAGATATACGTAGGAGGTATGTTCTCGAAACTTTAACAAAAGCCCGTACCGAGCTACTGAGCGTCTCTCCTGCAGAGTCTTCTACTGGAGTTCATCTATCATCTCCGTAACGCTTTCGCAATTACTAAATGATCCTGTAACGAAGCGCGCTGCTCTCTCTCTCTCTCTCTCTCTCTCTCTCTCTCTCTCTCTCTCTCTCTCTCTGTGTGTGTGTGTGTGTGTGTGTGTGTGTGTGTGTGTGTGTGTGTGTGTGTGTGTGTGTGTGTGTGTGTTTTCACACATACGCTTTTTATTGTTATAAGGAGAGAGTTAATTTGTTCATTCTGTACTTTCTATGGTGAATTTTATACTTTCATGTACATTGTCAGTTGATAATGTCTCAATATTTTTGTGGTTCATCTATTAAAGCAAAGTATGTCTTCCATATACCTGAACCAATAGAGTATGTTGTATTGTTTTGTTGTTATTTTTGTGAAAATGGTCTTAAGTGTGGTTTAGAAAAATATTTAGTAATCCTTCTTCTCATAAATGAAATTCATTATTGATTTTTAAGTAATTATCCTCTGTTACGAGTCTCATTAACGTATTTCCTTAATCTTTTCGTGTGGGAGTTGAGTGCTTTCTATTCCTAATCTGAGATTTCTATTCTTTCTGGTACTGGTGTGTTGGAATACGTGATTCCTATACCAAATGAGAGGAGTGTTGGTGATCCTGGGATTTTTACATCCTCTATTTGTTTTATTAGTTGGGTAGTCATTTAACGGTTCTGTCTTCTTGTACTTCGAAATTTCGAGATAGTAATTTTAACGTCTATGCTGGAAGTTTGTGTTTTTTCTGAAATTCAGTATTGGTCTTCCAGGGAGATTTGGCTTTGGAAGACAGGTGCAGCAGAATTAATCATGGTCATTTTTCTTTTACCTGTGTTACCAGTCTGACGTCTATGTTTTACTGAGTTTTTTACTTTTGTCCAGAATCTGCTTGTTAGTCTGATTTTACTTTTGTAATGCTGTTTTGTGAGGATAATTCTTGTTCTTTGTTTATAAGAACTACTGTGTTCTACTTGTCTCCTTTTGAAATGACAGAGTTCTATCCTAAGTTTCATAGCTTCTGTGTCTGTGTTGTTTTTATTCGTTATTACATAATTTCTTTTTTAATAGTTCTTTATTAATCCAATTTTGACACTGCTATTTGATCTATTTTCCTTTGTCGGTATAACTTCTGCTTCTATAACTAGATTTTATGTGTAATCCTTCCTCAAACAGTTGTCTTTCCTTACTGCTTATTTGTTTGTCGG
This sequence comes from Schistocerca gregaria, assembly GCF_023897955.1. Classification (NCBI taxonomy): domain Eukaryota; kingdom Metazoa; phylum Arthropoda; class Insecta; order Orthoptera; family Acrididae; genus Schistocerca; species Schistocerca gregaria. Next base: position 820,691,251 of record NC_064921.1, read on the forward strand.
TAAGATTCATTAATCTTGAGTATACTTTGTGTGTTATTGAATTGACTAATCTTTCTTCTAAGAATATTTCTATTCTTTGTACGGCAGATTTTGTGTGACTTTAGACTTTAACTAGATAAGATTAAACTGTCATATTAATTGCGTTTTCGAGTTGCAAATGTCTTGTGACTCATAATTAGTCTTGTGTTGCGTATTGGGATATGATTTCGAATTTTAACTGTTCGGTGAACAGCGTGCATTGGTTTTTGGCGCTTGAACTGTTCTTAATCTTTACATTGATATTTTTTAGGTTAAAGATAATTACATTTGCATTTGCTGTTGAATTTTGTGTGTTGCATGATTTCCTGAAGGTTCAGATGAAGTCCTTCGAATTCCTGGTATAGACTACATCGACATGGCTGACTTGGCGCGAATGATTTTATTTGCGTGGCCATGCTCCGCAGCAAGCGCAGAAATATTTGTTTAGTAAATCAAAATGCCTTCTCTTGCTACACTGTTTCATTTTCTCAGACAGAGTTTTGCATTTTCTCTCTCTAAGACATTACCTGTGGGATCTATAGTGATAGTTCTGATAACCTTTTGTTTAGATATACATTAATCATAGTTACAAAACAGTTTACTGCTCGCTTTTTGTGCAAGAAGGTGATTACTTAAGGTATTTCCTGGTTTTAGTTGACTTCGGTATGCATTAGCTAATACTTTTATAAATTACATTGAATGGATAATTTTCACAAAAATAGTAGCAAAACAATACAACATCCTATACTTAGGTATGCCTATGACATATGCTGCTTAATAGATGAACCAGGAAGAAAAATTGAAAAATTACACACTGACGACAGTGTATATAAAAATCTAAAATACACAATGGAAAGACAACAGAATAAATAAATTAACTTTCTGGATATTATAATCAAAAAGCAAATGGTAAACATTTATGTGAAACTAGAGGTAAACGCACAGCAACTGACATCATCCCCAAATATTCGATCCAACCCCCCTACACAAAAGTAAGGAGCACCTCAGCACAAGCTCCATTGAGTCAACACAATCCGACTCAACAAAGGAAACTACGAAAAAGAACTTTACGTAATGCAGATAGCCCAAAACAATGAGTACAATAGTAACATACTCACAAAGCTGAACAAAATTAAAAGTAAAATAAAAGCAGAAAGCACAAAAAGACTGTTGACATCACAATAGAAACAATCCCAATCACTCGTTACCATAACTACACAAAATAATCAGAAAAATATAAGGGAAAACAAGATGGTACACAACGATACACTCTCACATAAAATGACCAACATTTCCAAAAGACGGTGAATAAACGTAACACACACAAGACAGCTCTATCCAAAACAAAATCACACTGAAAAGTGGCAAAAGCAAATCAGGTATAAATCAGATACAGTGTAACACTGACAATGGCAGATACATAGGACACGCAGGCAGAACATTTCATGTCAGACACAAAGAACACACGAGAGCCTGGAAGTATGGAACATACCACTCTAGATTTCTAGAACATGTAATAGAACACAATCACAAAAAACGCTAGAGAAGACATGAAAATAATTAGAATCAAAAATAAAAAACACCACCTAAACCTGCAAGAAAATCAATACAGAAAACCAAAGCAGATAAGAAAATCCTGTCGAATGATCAGGTGCGTAAATCAAACAGCTCATTGTTTGCACTAACATATAAAATAGTAGAGTACAACAAAGGACTTTTAAGACCATGACGACGACGGTAATATATAAAAGAAGAAAATCCATGCATGTATGCGGGCACGCACACAAAATTAGTTTAAATACTAGTGACACAAGACTGAGAATGCATCAAAAGAACAAGTGCACACATAATGAGAAAGGGTAGAAAAATGTTCGAAGCACAAAGAAGCGTGCTAACGTTTCGTAAATAGAGCGAAAGAGTGGTAGTGCGACCTGCATGTGCTCAGATCAGAGGAAACATATACAAACTGAAAACCAAGAACATTTAGTAATCACTTCCTAAAAAAAAACATTGAACAGTTTTATAATACACGAATAATACAAAAAATGGTTCAAATGGATCTGAGCACTACGTAACTTAAATTCTGAGGTCATCAGTGGCCTAGAACTTAGAACTAATTAAACCTAACCTAAGGACATCACACATCCATGTCCGAGGCAGGATTCGAAACTGCGACCGTTGCGGTCGCTCGATTCCAGACTGTAGCGCCTCGAACCGCACGGCTACTCCGGCCAGCTCATGAATAATACATCTCAAAACAAAAGTGTATAACACTATCGTTACATATCCCTCTGATACCTTTAAGTGAAAAAAGGCGAAACGCACCTCTGAAACTGAAGTGCAGCAAGAGAAGGTGTTATTATTTACAAAACAAACAGATCTCTTAACCATATTGCCGACCGATGTGGCCGAGCGGTTCTAGGCGTTAGTCTACGGTCGCAGGTTCGAATCCTGCCTCGGGCATGGATGTGTGTGATGTCCTCAGGTTAGTTAGGTTTAATTAGTTCTAAGTTCTAGGCGACTGATGACCACAGATGTTACGTCGCATAGTGCTCAGAGCCATTTTTTTTGTTAAACATAGGGAGCTGAGTACTGACAATATGGCTCAAAGTTGTAGGTAGCTCGCTGAGACTTCCCTAGATGCCAGATATGTACTACAGTAGAGATGATATTGGTACGAATTAGGACCCAGTAAAACATAGGCAGTTGCCCCCCCCCCCCCCCCCATATACATTTAATTCGTTACGTTTGATATCATCAGAGGTACAGAATTGTTACAGAGTTCAATAATAGGCAACCAAAAAGTAGTTTTTTTTGTTAAGCCTTCCTTGCGCTTGTTTCCGGGAGCACAGCAGCTGCACGAGGAGACCCTGGAACAACTGGAGCTGAAGCTGGAGCAGCTGCTGGAGACAGCACTGGTGGCGGCGGACGGCCCGCCCCCGACTCCAAGGCTTCACCACCCCAACTTGCTGTACGACAGCGCAAAGTACCGCAACAGGGAGTAAGTCAACAGCGCTTTCTCTCTCTCTCTCTCTCTCTCTCTCTCTCTCTCTCTCTCTCTCTCTCTCTCTCTCTCGTGTGTGTGTGTGTGTGTGTGTGTGTGTGTGTGTGTGCTCTCTCTCTCTCTCTCTCTCTCTCTCTCTTGTGTGTTTGTGTGTGTGTGTGTGTGTGTGTGTGTGTGTGTGTGTGTGTGTGTGTATACATTATGTCAGAGCTAAGCGAATTCGAATGTGGAAAAACTGGAGCTTGTATGCTGTGGGAATCCATAACCTAGGTATCTGAACTGGTTGATGTTCAGAGCTAGAGTACCGAAGATTTATACCGCGTACAGGGAAAGTGGGAAAGCATGATCCGGTAAGTTACGACGCGGACGGGAGTATGTGTTGAGTGGTAGTGACAGACGGTTATTGAAGAGGATTGTGAGGAAAACTAAGAAGCTGACAACTGTAGAAGTCGCTCCAGAATTGAAAGTCAGCACCAAAACAGGGAGCAATATAAGCAGGGAACTGCAGGGCGAGCTGAGATTTTAAAACCATTCACCAGTGATGCAAATCCCCGTAATGGGGAAAAAATGGGGCTGAAACCTTCAAACATGGACTGTGGACCAATGAAAGGACGTAATGTGACCGGATAGGTCTTGTTATACTTCTTCCAAACTTCTGGCCGAATTTAGGTCCCAAGAGGGAAACATAGGAGTCGGTTGATGGTTTGGCAGCCACAGCGTGGTACTCCAGGGGCCCATGGTTACTCTTAAACGTCGTATTACTGCCAAAGATCGTTCGACCATTCTGGCTAATTGGGTCCATCCCACGGTATGTTTGTTCCCCAGTGCTGGTGCTGTGTTACAAAGGGCTCATATTTCCACAGCTCGCATCATCCAGGACAGGTTTTGTGAGCACGATGATGGATTATCGCATCTCGCCTGCCTGCCAATCACCAGAACTTAATATTACAGAACCTTTGCGGTCTATGTAGGAGAGAAGGGTGCATGGTCGCCGTCTACAATTATTCTCCTTACCTGAACGTACCACTATTCTGAAGGACTAATGATCTAAGATTGTCTTCGAAACCATTCAGAGACTACTGGAAGTCGTTATGATTGCGAACGGTTTTCGTGCACTATATTAGGCGTGGTAATGTTGCGTGTTTGGTATTTGCATATTTTTGTGCATACTTTATTATAAGTATTTTAATATAATTAGCTCAGTGTTTAATACATCGCTGTGGCATAACTTACAAGAAACTGCAGTTTAGATAATTGCAGAACTTGAAAAGCATATGACACACATCTCAAAAGCACATGTCACCCATTTGACGTGTGGAACTATGAGAGCGAAAAGTCGTATCGTCATCATTTACTCAATATAAAATTGACCTGCGCACCCACCTTTATCTGCATTTCACTTACGGCAGCAATTATAGACATACACTGATGAGCCAAAAAGTCACCACTGCCCACCACAAAAGTGAATGCCATCTGGTGGCGCTGCGTGCAGTTGTCGCAGTAAGAAAAATACTGAAGCTATTTAGACGGAACACAGATGCAGCAGAGATGGGGAAAAGGGGGAAATCTTTACATAATCGACATCGACAAAGGACAGATTATGGCACTGCTTCTGCGAACGAGCATTTCTGAAACGGCGAATCTGGTCGTCTGTTAGCGAGCTGCTGAAGTGAGCTTGTATGGAAAGTCGGTGGACAAACGAGGAGGAGGAAGGGGGGGGGGAGGGTGGTTTGGCACTTCTCAGCTCTGTAAAGCAAGACAGGCGTCGAACTCTGATGGATGTGACTACGTAAACAAAGCTGGTGCATTGAAATGTATCGCAGGACATTCTTCAGCGCACATTTTTGAAGGCGGGTCTCCGCAGCAGATGACACCCTATGTGGGTTGCCTGTTGACTCAACCCCGTCAATTGCAGAGGACAGTGATTCATCGAGATTGGATTGTCGACCACTGGAAACATGTCGCGATGTTCAGATGCTCAAAGCTTCCTGGTACATCTGGTCGATAGTCGCATCTGGATATGTCAATAGATTATATGAGCCCCATGTTACATTCAGTAGAGGTAAACTGTGGTATAAATTTCAACCAGATGTTTGCAACTACCCCCCCTCCCCCCTTCCTATCTTAACTTACAGGAAAATAGTCAGTCTCCACTTGTTCCTACATCGAAGCTGATCGTGTTATAGTAACGTACACACATGGTTAAACTGAGGAAATGGAGACATTTGTGTGTGGTTTCCTAAAGAAATATTCTTGTTCGCCAGTAGATATTCTTCTAACAAAATCTAAGTTATTCTGGGTAAATCACTGCCACGCATACCATTTCAATATCTAAACACCTTACAGTATGTGCGTTTGAATTTGGCCATGCTATCATCATAGTACATGTATAAGTTCATCTGCTTGGCCAAGATTGCGCTGATAGAAAATTTTGAGAGCATGAATTCCATTGACCGGAGGTTTGCAGCTTCATGTCTGTTTAATCAATGGGTATTCTCATGAGTGACTCCCACGATCTCAACATACCTAAGACTGCCCACAACGGAACGCTACCTGTAACTAATAAATACGATGGTTGGAACTTAAATAATGGCAACTATTTATTCACAACCGCTACAAAAGAGCTACTTGTTTGCAGCGTTTACTCTCCTTCAAAGTAGTGACCAGCGTTGTGTAGCAGCCGTTGCCAGGGATGGCGAAGGCAGAGAACAGAATTTGGGGGGGGGGGGGGGGGAGGGAGGGTGGTCTTGGCTTCTCCGACTTCACCGCGAGGAAGGTACACACCATTATCTAAAAAAAACTACGTGCTGATGAGGTAAGTCAGCACTCCCTGGGGCACCTCCGCCTCCCCCCCCCCCCCCTCTCCTTCTCTCTGTTGCCTAAAGCTTGCTTAGGCATGCAGGGCTCTGCCTGGTGACCGGGTCCACGATTGTTTCTCTAGCGTCTCGTGGGATCCCTATGGAACTGTCTCATAAAGTTATTCCTCCTGACGGGACGGGTGTACCGTCGGGTAGTACCTACACCCACTCCTCAATTCAAAAGGCACTGGGAGGTATTGCTGGGTCTCTTAAATGTCAAATGACATCGTAATAGAACACTTAAAGTTGAAACTGTTAATTCAAATCAAGTGCCTACGCTTGTGGGGATTTAAGACCATCACTGACTACCCAATCTAGGTTGATTTGCGTAACACGCTTAACTTTAATGAGGGCGTGGTTACCTGCTCCGTTATAATGGACACCGCGGAGTTACGTGAAGAATGGAAAAATATGGGCGTCACGTAAGTGCAAAACTGTATGAGAAGAGTCAATGACAAATTGGAAAAATCGGCAACATTTATTCTAACGTTTATTACTCCAGAATTACCGAAACATACCCTTGGAGGCTATATCCGTTTAAAGGTTTGTCCGTTTGTTCCTAACCCAGTGCAATGCTACGAATGTCAAAGATTTGGGCATAGCACTATGGGATGTAATGGGAAGGCTACGTGCGGTAATTGTGGAGGCTCAGCTCACGAATCGGGATATTCTTGTACACTTCCTCCGAAATGTGTAAACTACTCTGGGGATCACGCAGTGTGGAGCAGGTTTGCAATTATGATGGGAAAATTCAGGAGTTGAAAGAAAAGTGAGAGATGCATACCCTGTGGTGAAGCTAAGAAAGCTTCCAAAACTATACAGCCACCGCTTTTTGCAGCTTCTTTGACATGAACCCTTCAGACGCCATTCGCTATGTGTGATGCTTCCACACAAACTCGGACCACTGATTAAAGTACGAGCATATGCGCGTGTCGATGTGCCCTTGGGGGAAACGCTGACTTGAAACTGATGTTCAGAAGCCGTCAGCAATAGGATTATCACTACCCAACATCAGAAGCCAACTTAGCCATTCCCGGAACTCAGGCAACCATCATCTCCCTTCAGTGAAGAAAAACGTCCTTTCTGATGGGGACTACGCTCTTGAGGATATGGACTTCCAATCGGAAGAACGAGAGAGCATGAAACCAGTTAAAGTTCCCCCTGAGCTCCCCGGTAAATCAGAGGGAGAAAGAAAAGCACAACCATCGCTAAACAATGTCTTCCACAGGGACTTCTGTGTTGGCGTGGAATTTCAATGGATTTCACTCACATCCGTGGTCTAGGGGTAGCGTCTTTGATTAGTAATGAAAACTTCCTTTGTCCCAGATCGAATCTCGCCACTGCTTAAAATTTAATAATTTGAATCTGCGGCCGAAGACTTCGGGCATAAGAAATTACCGTCGTTCCGCCAACAGCCTTGTCAAAGATGGCGGTGGAGTGGACAGAGGTTCAGGGCACTCTCTTGCCCTCGACATGAGTAACTGCCCCCAAAGACGGAAGAACCAGCAGTGATCAACGGCCTGATGATGCAGAAGGCAATGGAAACCACTGCATAAGACAAGTAACGTGTATCCACAGGACAATGTGGCCTGTAATTGAAAAGTGTCTTCATGATTTCTCCACTGACAAGATTCTGGAATAGTTTCTCATTCGGATCTCTGGGAGGGGACTGCCAATTGGGAGATGACCATGAGAAAGATTCAATAACCAACAAGGGCATAAAGCTCTACGAGCCAGGGCGTGGAATCTCAGAAGCTTCAATGTGGTAAGGAAACTAGAAAATTTGAAGAGAAATGCAATGGCACAATCTAGATATAGTATGGATGAGTGAAGTGAAATGGAAAGACAAAGATTGCTGTCAGATAAGTGTAGGGTAATATCAACAGCTGCGTATAACGGGAGTAGGATTAGTTATGAGTAGGAAGGTAGGGCAAACAGTGTTACTGTGAACAGTTCAGTGATTCGGTTGTTCTTATCAGAATCAGTAGCAAATCAACACCGACAACGATAGTTCGTGGATAGATGCCGACGTCGCAAGCTGAAGATAAAGAGATTGAGAAAGTACACGAGGATATTACAAGGGTAATACAGTACGTAAAGGGAGATGAAAATGTAATAGCCATGGGGGGGGGGGGGACTGGAATGCAGTTATAGTTGAATGAGTAGAAGGAAAGGTTACAGGAGAATATGGGCTTGGGACAAGCAATGAGATAGGAGAACCACTAATTCAGTTCTATAATAAATTTCGGCAAGTAACAGTGAATACTCTGTTCAAGGATCACAAGAGGAGGAGGTATACTTCAAAAGGCTGGGAGATAAAGGAAATTTGTTATATTACATCATGGTCAGACAGAGATTCCGAAATCAGATACTGGATTGTAAGTCGCACCCAGGAGCAGATACACACACAGATCTTTATGTAGTAGTGATGAAGGCTAGGCTGAAGGTTATTAGTCAGGAAGAATAGATACGCAGAGAAGTGTGATACAGAAGTACTAAGGAATGACAAGGTATGCTTGAAGTTCTCTAAGGCTATAGATATAGCAATAAGGAACATCAGAGTAGGCAGTACAGTTGAAGAGGAATGGACATCTCTTAAAAGGACAATCACAGAAGACGGAAAGAAAAACATAGCTACAAAGAAGGTAACTGCAAAGAAACCATGGGTAACAGAAGAAATAATTCATTTGATCGATGAAAGGGGAAGTACAAAATGTTCCTAAAATCTCAGGAATACAGAAATAAAAGTGGCTGGAGAACTAAATAAATAGGAAGTGCAGGGAAGCTAAGATGAAATGCTGCATGAAAAATGTGAAGAAATCTAAAAAGAATTTGGCTGTCGAAAGGAGGGACTCAGCATACAGGAAAGTCAAAACGACCTTCGGTGACATTAAAAGCAAGGGTGGCAACATTAAGAGCGCAAGGGGAATTCCACTCCTAAATGTAGAGGAGAGAGCGGATAGGTACAAAGAATGCATTGAAAGCGTCTATCAGGGGAAGATTTATATGCTGTGATACAAGAGATTGGGGATCCGGTATTAGAACCTTAAAAGAGCTTTGGAGGACTTAAGATCAAATAAGGCGGAAGAGTTAGATGACATATCATCAGAATTTCTAAAATTATTGGGGGGAAGTGGCAAGAAAACGACTATTCACGGTGGTGTGTAGAATGAATGAGTCTGGCACCATAGCATCTAACTTTCGGAAAAATGTCTACACAATTACGAAGACTGCAAGAGCTAACAAGTGGGAGAATTATCGCACACTGAGCTTAAATGATGATGCATCCAAGTTGCTGAAAAGAATAATACACAGAATAATGGAAAAGAAAATTGAGGAAGTACTAGATGATCAGTTTGGCTTTAGAAAAGGCAAAGCACCAGAGAGGCAATTCTGTCTTTGCGAATGATAAAGGAAGCAAGACCAGAGAAAAATGACACTTTCATAGGAATTGTCGAGCTGGAAAAAGGCTTCGGCAATGTAAAATGGTGGAAGATACTCGAAATTCTGAAAAAAAACCAGGGTAAGCTGTAGGGAGAGAGGGGTAATATACAATATATAAAAGAGCCAAGAGGAATAACAAGGGCGGACGACCAGGAACGAAATGCTCGGATTAAATTTTTTGAGAACGTACATCTGGAGTACAGCATTGTATGGTAGCGAAACATGGACTGTGGGGAAACCGGAACAGAAGAGAATCAAAGCATTTGAGTTGTGGTGCTACGGACGAATTTTGAAAACCAGGTCCACTGATAAGGTAAGGAATGAGGTTCTGCCCAAAAGCGGAGAGAAAAAGGAATATCTGGAAAAGACTGATCAGGATGATACATCATGTTAAGACACGATGACTTCCATGGTACTAGAGGGAACTGTAGAGGGCAAAAACTGTAGAGGAAGACAGAGATTGGAATACATCCAGCAAATAATTGAGGACGTAGGTTTCTAGTGCTACTGAGATGAAGAGGTTGCCACAGGAGAGGAATTCTGACCATTCAGAAGCCTGATGACAAAAAACCTCAAATTTAGAATTGAATTTTCCTGGTCCAGAAGAAACCATTCTGCATCTGCTACCATCCATACAGGAAGGAAGAAACTACTGAAAATTCTTTTCATTCAGTTATTTTGTATGGTATTATCCTTTGGGGTAACTCTTCCCATTCTAAAAGAATATTTTTGGCTCAGAAACGGGCTATTTGGGCAGTAAGTGGTGTAAGTTCACGAACCTCTTGTCGACCCTTGTTCACAAGTCCAGGTATTCTGGCAGTAGGTATTCTGGCAGTAGGTGTATTCCTTACTGTCATTTCTTCTTAACAATGTTTGCCTATTCCCAAGAATAAGCAGCTTTCACTCAGTTAACACTCGACAGAAATCAAACTTGCATTTGGATGGTACTTCCTTAACTCTCGTGCAGAAAGGCATGCGGTATGCTGACGCATCCATTTTCGGTAAGGTACCGCTCGAATTCAAAAATATTCGCAGTAATGCACGCGCCTTGAAATGAAAACTGAAGAGTTTCCTCCATGGGTCATTCCTTCTATTCTGTTGAGTTCCTTGAAAAATTAAGCTTCTTCTTGTTGTATTATTGTTTGCGTTGACTTAAACTTATGGATTGACTTATTTTTGTTCATAAACATTTTTATCTGTTATTGCTTTTTATGTTGTAATTTCATGTACTGACATGTTCCATTATCTTCGAGATTTTCTCCTCAATTTGGTCATACGGAACTTGATAAATAAATAAGTAAATATAGACAGGTCTAATGGTGGAGTGGCTGTTTTCATCGATGACAGATGCCACTTCTCTCCTGTCCCTTTAACCACGACCACACAAACAATTGCTGTGAATGTTCTCACGCCGTTTAATATCACAGGTGTTATTTGAATGTTCCCCTTAATGATGCGTTTGACGCAGATGCACAGGCAGAGCTCTTCCAGGCACTCACAGTGTGCTGTGGGGCTCGGCTACCACTTGCTGCAGGGGTAGGATGATGGAGCGATTCGTCCCTTCTGAGAATATCTGCCTTCTGAATGTGGGTCAGATAATTACTTTTCCACAGCCATAGGGTATTTTTCAGCCCTTGACCTTTGTTTTTGTTCCTCAGCTATTGCAGACTCAATTTAGTGGGTAGCGGCTCCAGATTTACATTCTAGTGACCACCAGTGTGGATCCGTCTGACGGCTAGGACGGTGTCTGATAGAACACGTAGGTGGATGATACAAAGGACAAATTGTTTGCAATAAAATCGATAAGCTATTTTTGAACAAAGGGATTGTGCACAGGAGGCCGTGGCTCATACCACTTGCGAGATCCAATGGGCTTCCGCAGAGTCCATCCCCCATCCCCCGGTCTAGTAACCAACTCAGACGACAGCCTGTGCCTTGGTGGAATGACGACTGTCGTTTGGCAATCAGGGACAGACGAATAGTTCTGCGGAACTTGGAACACTGTCCAGCTACAGAAAATCTTAATGTCTTCTGATCTGCGAAAACACATGCGAGGCGAGTGATAAGAGAACAATAGAGCTTCTTGAACGGAATGCACGGCGTCATTAATCGGTCCACTTCCACTGCGCGAGTTCGGGAATCAATAAGACGAATTTCAAGCGAGTACACGTCCTCTTCAAGTATTGGGGTCTTGGTGGACTCACCAGAAGACATGGCTCAGGTTTTAGCTGAACACTTCTTTACTGTTACGTCATTCAGACAAGCTCCTGCTTTTCGGGTGTTCCGTAGGACTATAGAGAGGGGGAAGCTCAATTTCTTCTCGCGTAATGAGGAAGTGTACAATCTTCCGTTCTCCATTGGGAAATGGAATCAGCGTTGTCTGCAGCCAGACACACTGATCCAGGACCTGATGAGATCCATTATGCCATGCTTCATCTGTGCCCTGAAGCGAAAGGTCTGCTCTTCACTTATTTCAATCAGATCTGGTTTGATGGATAGTACCCTACAACTTGGAAGGAGGCAATATTAATTTAATTCTGGAAATCGGGCAGGGACCGTCTCGCCCGTAACGGTTAAATCAGTGTAGCCCTTTACCAGTTGTATTGGTAAGACTCTTGAACGCATGGGCAACCGCCGCCTCATCTGGCTGCTCGAATCCCGAGGTAACCTGTGCCGCTTCTAGTGCGGTTTCAGTTGCTTCCGTTCCACGCTTGATAATTTAATTCTATTGGAGATGGCGATAAGAGTCCTCCTTACGCTGAAAGCACTTGGTTTGTGTTTTTCGACCTCGAAAAAGCATATGACACTACTTGTAGTTACAACATGCTTTAACTTCATGAATGCGGCTTACGGGGACGCCTGCCATTTGTGATCCAATCCTTTCTCCAGGACCGGCGGTTTCGGTATCTGGTTGGCGATGCCATGTCTATGTTCAGGAGAATGGGGTCCCCTAGGGCAGTGTCCTCAGCGTCACATTGTTTGCATCGCTATCGATGGCATTTCCTCTGCAGTCATGAGCCACGTCAAATGCTCTTCGTTTGTGGATGAATACGCAATCTTCTACTCTTCCTCTGATCTGAAGACAACGACGAGGCAGCTACAGGTGACCATTAGGAGGCTGGAAACCTGGGCCAGGACAACTGGTTTTCGGTTCTCACCCGAGAAGACTACATGTGTCAATTTTAACAGGGCTCGTCGAAGTTTTAACGAACCAGTACTCACAATGGGGGGACAATATTTTACGTTTTCAAGACACTGTGAGCTATTCAGGTTTATTATTTGACTCTAAATTAACATGGCTCTCACACCCGAAAAACCTACGAACAAGGGGCTCCCAGTCAATGAATATATTGAAATGCTTCGAGGAAAGACATTGAGAGCTTACAGGTCCCGCCCTCCGCTATTTTATAGGGCATATGTTCGATCGTGTTTAGATTATGGCAGCGTGGTCTATGGATCGGCCCGTCCTTCGTTGCTCAAGATGTTAGATGCCGTCCACCATGAGAGCATTCTGATACCGACTAGGTCCTTTCGGACCAACCCAGTTCAGTCTGTGTGCAGTGGCAGTTGAACCGCCGCCTTGGATTCGGCAACATATCGTTTTAGCTCGACAGGCGCTGAAAATGTCAGCGTCATCTTAGTCACTGTCATTTAGTTCAGTTGTCCAAGCCACCTTTGAACGGCTGCTCAGGAATCGGCTCCATGCGACAAAGCCATTTAGGGCAAGTGCTACAGACAGTCTGAAGGATCTGGATGTCTCAGGCATCAAAATACACAGCCAGGGATAGAACGCATTGTCGCCTTGGCATCGTCAAAGGCCCAAAGTGATTTTAAGCTTTACACAGTACAAGAAAACTACTTTTCCAGATTTTGTTTTTACAACCTTGTTTTCGTGCATTTTAAGTACATACCACAGTTTTATCGTTGTTTATATAGATGGATCGCAGCAAGAGAATGCTCTGGGTTGTTTTTAAAGTGCGTCTTCTGGAACAAGTCACAAATTACGATGCAGAATTATATGGCATTCTGATGGCACTGGGGAGGGTTTACAGACAACATCGCACAGGTTTCTTCTCTGTTCAGGCTCTCATAGTGCACTGCAAGCACTTCTACAAATGTGTCCTGCAGACCTGCTGATTCAGCTCATCCATGAATCCTGACAGCAGCTGCAGAACCTTGGCAAGGAGGTGATCTTTTGTTCGGTACTGGGCCACATTGAGATTCAGGGCAACCACATGGCCGACAAAGCCGCCAAGGAAGCATGTTTGGACGGTGCTGTCCATAAATGTCCCATCCCGTTGCACGCCATCATCTCATTTCCTGACACATACATCATGCGTCAGCAGGAGACTGAATGGTTGTAGGTGACAGACAACAAACTGTGGTCGCTCAAATGGGCCACGAAAGCTCGGCGGACTTCATGTCAGCCTCACCCCTTGAAGGAGGTTCTGCTTACCAGCCTGTGCATCTGGCGTAGGCCTTGAACACGTAACTTCCTCCTCCGGCAGGAGGATCCACCAGTCTGTGAAGTTTGTGGCGTGCCGCTGTCAGTTCAGCGTATTCTGGCTACGTGTGTCCTACATACTGATATTAGGGCAGCACTCTGTCTCGATGGAGATCTGCCCACCACCCTTGCAGATACCGACTCCATTGTTAAAAGGCTGGTGAAATTTTGTAAACTGTCAGGACTCATCCCTAAATTGGTGGGGAAGGGCCGCAGACATTAATACATTATAAACTGCTCTGCATTTGGGGACAGCCTTCATCCTCTGCCACCAATTAGTATACTGATCTTTCGTCAGGGCTCTGATGGCCACGCTGTCGAGGGCCCCTCAACCATAATAATAATAATAATAATAATAATAATAATAATAATAATAATAATGCTCCGAGAATGTGTTTCTAAGTTACTCATGGTGGCAGCTATCCTTGATTCGACTTCTGCAATATTTACTTCGTTTTCTTTGGTGAAGGAATTTCGGAAGGCTGTGTTTAGTAACTTTACTTTAGCAGCGCTGTCTTCTATAGTATTTCCATTGCCATCTCGTACAGAAGGCAGTGATTCCGCCTTGACGCTAGCATAATTTACATACGACCAGACTCTCTTTGGATTTTCTGCCAGGCTCCATGACAAAGCTCCATCGATGAAACATCTGGCGTTGAAGTCCGCGCTAAATTTCCAACCTTGTATAAGATCGCCTATCTTGGTATTTTGCGTTCTTTTAAATTTGGCATGTTTTGTTAGTTACTGTAACAGTGTCCTTACCTGTTTTGTGTATCATGGGGGGTTCGCCTCCATCGTTCATTAATTTGCTACAAATCTCTTAAGTGCTGTCGATACTGTTTCTCTGAATTCAAGCCACATCTGGTCTACACTTATTTTATTTAGGAAGGACTGGAGAATGTGTCCCAGGAAGACATTAAGCGAATTTTCATCTGTCTTTCTTAAACAGATATATTTTTCGTTTATTTTTGGATCCTGCTATTTCAGACCTGTGTTCTCTAATCCCTGTATCCGTTCTGATGCTCCTTGTTGGTTCAGGATTATTTGTTGCTAAGACCGCCGGTGTGTTCACAGAACCGTTTACTATTCGCGTGAGCTCATTATCCTGTTGGTCGAAATTATCTTCGTAGTATCATTCTTCACAGCTAACTGCAATTAAAATAACGATCTGGATGAACAAGACATCGAGATTAATGAGGGCGATATAAAACATGTTCTGCTGTACAGCCTTCTTGGAAAACACGCTATGTTAGGTGTTTTGCATGTTAATTTCTGCAGTTGAATATCACAACGCGTTGATTCATAGTATACAGAACGTGAATTTAACGAACTATTGTGTGTTAACCTACATTCCTCTGACTGTCCCACACAGTAAGCCTGCCAGAGATGGTTCGCTGCCACAGAAACAGTTCCTGGCCCGAGAGTCGGTGCTCACAGAGATGCTCAAGGTACGGCACTTCCGCACCGTCTACAACATCTTCATCGCTACGCTGCTCATGCTCTTCCTGCAAACAGCGGTCTACGACTTTGTCATCGAAGGGCGGTAAGTAAACACAGCAGACAGATTCATATAAAAATGAAACTAAATGTTTTCACTAGTATGTAAAACGTTGATATATCGATACATCACATTTTCCAGCAACTATCGATATGTCTGCGATAATAAATCGCGATATATATATATATATATATATATATATATATATATATATATATATATATATATATATATATATACAAAATGGCAATGTCGAGAGCCGATCTTTTTTGCTAATATTATATTTTCATAATTTTCGATAAATATATAAAAATGTTCTGTTGAAATTGTAGCAGAACATAATTTTACTTTGACTGTGAAGCAGTCCTCATGCTATTAGAGCTTCCATCGCACCCAGTATTTGTCTCTGACTGTGTGAAGGGAGTACGGCACAGAAGAAGTCAGATTGCACTCGCGGGTTGCGATGCGAATAGAATACCAAGATTTCCGATGTCAAGAAATAGCACGCCAGATGCGTTAAAAAACAAAAGTGTAAATGCCAAGACTGTTCTTTCCGGTGGGCAGAAACATGTGAGGAGGAAATGCTGACGTAGTCGGCGCTCGGCGCTTTCAATAGAAATTTTTAGTTTCACCACTCAATTTTTGACACAACTGCTATGTCCCTGCCGTTGGGAAAAATGAAAAAAGTCGACATGAAGGATTCCGGACAACTACCGCACTGCCATCGAAAGGGGTCACTTGGACTTCCGGTCTCTAAATTCTGAACCCTATAACTGCCCCTTCACAATGTGGGAACTGGATTCTGCACTGTCTGTGGCTCATGGTACTGCGCCTGGTCATGATCAAATCCGGTACAGCATGCTGCGGCACCTGTTGCTGCCATCCAAGGAAGTTCTCCTGAAATGTTTCAATATGATATGGTTATCCGGCACGTACCCTGACTCGTGGAGGGAGGCGATTTTGATTCCCCTCCTCAAACCAGGGAAGGACCGAACGCATCCCAGTAGTTATCGGAGTGTTGCTTTGACGAGCTGTGTTGGGAAGACGTTGGAACGCGTGGTCAACCGCCGCCTGGTTTGGCTGCTCGAGACCAGGCAGCTCCTTAGCCCCTCTCAGTGTGGCTTTCGGAGATGTCGTTCCGCTATAGACAACTTGACCCTGCTTGAGGCCGCCATCCAGCAAGCCTTTCTACGTAACCAGCATTGTCTAGGGATCTTCTTTGACATTAATAAGGCGTATGACACTACTTGGCGCCGTCTTATCCTCAATCAACTCCATGAGTGGGGCTTTCGTGGCCGTCTCCCCATCTTCATTCGGTCCTTTCTTTCTCACCGCCTCTTTCGGTATCGGGTTGGTAATGTGCTATCGGATTTGTACGTGCAGGAGAATGGCGTTCCTCAGGGCAGCGTTTTAAGTGTCACCCTCTTTGCCGTCGCTATTAACAGTATCACGTCCACTATCCGGAGTCCTGCCCAATGCTCCTTGTTTGTGGACGATTTTGCTGTTTTCTGTTCTTCCTCCAGTCTTGTCACTGCTAGTCGGCAGTTGCAGCTTAGGATAAAGCGCTTAGAGGCATGGACTGCAGAGACGGGTTTTACCTTTTCTGCAGACAAATCTGTGTGTTCATTTTAATTGTTCTCGGCGTCTTTTTACCGCCCCTGAATTGCGTCTGAGGGACACCGTTCTTCCTTTTAGAGACACTGTGAGGTTCCTGGGCCTCACCTTTGGTTTCCAAGTTGTCGTGGTTGCCTCACCTTAAAGACCTCAAGGTGCGGGCCCTGAAGGGACTGAATATTTTGAAGTGTCTGAGCCATCGGTCCTGGGGAGCAGATCTGGCGCGTCTGCTGCAGTTTTATAGGGCTTTCGTCCGATCGCGTCTTGACTATGCTTGCACCGTGTATGGGTCAGCAAGGCCTTCGTATCTGAAGATCCTTGACGCAGTACACCATGAGGGTATCAGGCTGGCCACTGGTGCCTTCCGTACCAGTCCCATCCCCAGCCTGTGTGCTGAGGCAGGGGAACCGCCGCTCGCCATCCGGCGGAAACTGCTCATGGTGCGACGGGTGTGTCATTTCCTTGCCTGTCCTACCTCCCCTGCGTACCCTATCGTTGCTCGACCGCCTATGGAACGTCTCTTTTCCAGTCGTCCCAGGGCAACGAGACCATTTGGGATTCGTGCCAAGAATTTGCTTGAGTCCCTTGGTGTGGAGCGTGTGGCCCCCCAACGACAAGGTTTTACTCGCCTGCCTCCCTGGTTGCCCCAGAGGCCCAGCATACTTCTAGATTTGTCGGAGAACCGGAGGAACTGCACTCCAGCGTTTGTTTTTACCTCCTTATTTTACGATATTTTAAACCAGCATCCAGACCATGTACCTGTATTCACAGATGGCGCTAAACAGGGCGACTTTGTTGGTTGTGCTGTTGTTTTCCCTGATCGAGTCGTCAAGTTACGGCTTCCTGCGGCGTTTACCATCCTCGATGCCGAATTGTTTGCAATCTTGCGGGCATTGGAGCAGATGAGATGTGTTCCCAGTCTTAAGTTCCTCGTCTGTTCTGACTCCCTGAGTGCCCTTCATATCATGCAACACTTGTACCCTGCGGATACGGTCGTCCAGAACATCCATGATGCCCTACTCCACCTGCAACGGCAGGGGAAGGAGGTTCCTTTCTGCTGGGTGCCGGGGCACGTGGGTATTAGGGGAAACGAACTGGCGGATGTGGCTGCCAAAGATGCATGTTCCCTCCCTCACGTTGTTGAATGTGCCGTCCCCCTCCATGCTGTAACCTCCCTTTTGCGTTTTTGTGTTACGCATCAATGGGAAGAGGAGTGGCAGGCAGTTTCTGACATAAGCTGCGTCTGGTAAAGGCCACTACGCGACCATGGCCTACGTCCTACCAGTCATACAGGCGGGATGAGGTTCTCCTCACTCGCCTCCGCATTGGGCACAGTCCCTTAACGCATGGTTTTTTACTCCGGCGGGAGGACCCCCCAATCTGCAGTGCTTGTGGCTTCCAGATTACTATCCGCCACATTTTACTTGACTGTTTTTTATTCTCTGACCAGAGGGCGGTGGTTTCTTTGCCACCGGATTTACCCTCTATTTTGCAAGACGACGCAGCGACTGTGGTTAAGGTCTTACGGTTTTGTGTCCTGTCCAATGTGTTGCCTCGGATTTTAGGGAGAGGGTTTTAATGTGCTGCTGGGTGACTAGCTCACCCAGGTTTTAGGGAAGAGGTCCGCCAGTCACGATTACCTCCTTGTTTCCCTTCGGTATCTGTTCTCTTTTCCTTGTGTTTCCTTTCCTTTTTAGTGTGTTTCTTCACCTCTTGTTTTGCCTCTGTATGTGAGCATTTGGAACTGCGTCAGGCCTGTGTCTTTTAGCCGTTCTCCTTGTTCGGTGTCCGTCTTCGTCCCTTCACCGCATGTGTTCCTGTTTCTATGCGTTTGGGCGCTGATGACCACGCTGTTTAGCGCCCGTAAACCACACACACACACACACACACACACACACACACGATTCCGGACAAATCAGATAAGTGACGAGGCGGAACGACGGATTTGCGCACCATTGCATTGTGCCACTTACATGCAGTTACCATTGTTAGCAAAGTGGTTGTCGCCAAGCAAGAATGTTCATATTTTTCCTTTCAATTTTTGCACTGATGGGGATAGACAGGCTACTACTTGTTGATGCACAGAACATGAAATAGTAAATCGATACTTAAATGTACAGCTCTAAAACTGGCAGTATATTTACGATTTGGAGCCGATATTTTTATAGGCAGGTACGTAGATACTTTTTTCGTCGATATGGCTATTTTTCCTCGATATATCGAGAGCCAATATCGATTTCTTGAAAATACCGATGTATCGGATTCTAGATATTTTTAAAAATATCAACAGTCCTATTACGGACCTCTGGTTCCCTTTGCCATAAACCAATCTCTTTTACGCTCTTAATCGGCGCGTTATACATAGTTTTTGGTGTAGTTTCGGGTGTACAGCAGATTTGTTCAGATTTTGCTCACTATGTGTATTTAGGGGACTGTCGCGCTCTTCTCTAGGTTCTGAGTGCTGTGATAGGGTTTCTCGCTGCCTGGACGCTGACTGAGCTATTGCTGGCGTCGCGCAACTGTTTTTTGCCAAGTTAAGACTCCATCTGCGTATACCAACGCCCAGCCGACATCAAATTACATGATCCAGCTCCTGCACAGCAACGATTGTCCATCTTAGCTCAAGGAAACAGTTGTGAGGAGGTGGAACAAAACCTGGAATGTAGTCTACGCACCATGTCAGAATACTACCACGAAAATGACTTTAAACCGAATCCTCAAATTCACAAATAAAGGCTTTCCTTCTAACTTTTGACGTCAGCTTGGGAGCGATCGGTAGTATTATGAACAACTTAACACTTGCCAAGATAACTAAAATCATTCATTGATACAGATGGCTGCTTTCGGCAGTTCTCTTTTGCCATCTTCGGATCTGCAAAAGATGATACGAAAATGCTAAGACACAGCAACAAATATAGGCTTATAGCATACATAATATATCCAAAATTTTGCAATATGTGGAATAGCAATATACATAGGTTTCCATCACACGATCTTCTTCAATACAGTAAGCGGTGCTATACATGTTGGTATTGAGATCGATACTAGAAGTGGGCAAGTCAATTTTAAAATACAGCTGTGTAAACACACATAGTTGCACGGATTACAAATGCTCGCATTCACCACCATTTTACGACTGCCAGATCCCGTCGTAAACGTTCTTAGTGGTACATAAGCGCGCCAAGTGGTGCATTGGTGGTACAGATAGATAATACCATCTAACACTACAGTAAGACGTAGATCTGTTATTTCATATAACTGTATGTGCCTAAATTATCATAACATATAGGCCAAGTTAGCATTCTATATTTTTTAAGAAATCTTCTGAAAAACATGTGCAATATTCATAAAACGTAATTCGTGTAAACCTTTTTATACCACTTTAAAATTTTAAAAAAAATATTGCATGAACATTCTTAATAATTCTTTACCGAATTTTCCTTTACACAAAATCACGACCAATACGGATACCTATAACCATTTCAAAACTCTGTATGTACAACGTCTGGCATAATGTGTCGGGTAATAGTAATGCTTCATGGGATGGCTCGATTCTACATGTACATACATGATATTTAACCAAGAATACCTTCAAGGTAGGTGTAACAAGAATGGAGCTATTTAAGGTTTGTACTTTCTTTGCCAATTACGATGTTCACATGAGCTTGTCAAGGAAAACACTTGACTCTAGAGCTAGGTAAACACATTTCCAAAGTTAAATACCACCAATGTACAATAATAATTACTACACCATGTGGGATTGTAGTCACAATTCATCTAACTCCATGATGTAGAATTACCAGCTCTCTCTGACATACACCTTTTCCAGAACGACATTCATCTTAGACGGGTAGTGCCAAAATTTACTGGAATATGAGCAGTGTCTAAATCATAATTTTAAAAATATTTTACAACAAGTCCATAAGGCAACTTTTCATACAGAATTACATTTATTCCAATTTTCCTCTAAAAATCTTTCTAAAATATTTATAGAATTTTTTAACAATTATTAGTATCAAATTACATACAATGAACTTAAAATTACAAAAAGTTCTTGTCTTAAAATCCCATAAGTCGGCTAGTTTCATAACATCTTAAATACTCGAAATCAAAGTTGCAATAAATACATTACGATACTTATCTGGAAAGTACATCATACTTATTTACCGGTGGACCTACAATTACTATTTTGCTTTTTTTTTTAACAGACACGCTATTTCTACTGGCCAGAATAAATCGTCTCTTTCAAAGTCCAGTTGTAAGCTCGTTACTGTTGTCTACCTGCAGTTCTGGCACCTGATGTTACAGTTAAAACTCTTTGTTTTCTGTTATCAACGCACAATTATAAGCCCCTTTAGATTACAAATGCTCTTAAAATAACTCGTGATCTAATTTTGCTATTCATTGATACATACTTGTATGTAATTATTATCCATAAGTATTCTCTCTGGACGACCATCGATGTGCCAGCATGTATATCATCTTAATTTCAATCTATCCAGAATTACTTGGAATCAACGACAAAAATTACATATGGGACTATAAATACATAAATTCTGTTACATTTTTTAACGTGTCGAGTGGAATTGCGATAGTTCTTCTCGATCCTGTCATCAGTCTACCTAACATTTATTTGCCTCTGAATGTGATGCATAAACGTGCTTACTTATGACAATGCGTCGTATGACATCTAGCTGAAATCGCGGCACACGACATAATCCTAGGTATGCAACGTCATCTCTCAATGTCTAGGTAAATTTGTTTTTTGTTTCATATACACACACAATTATAAACACATCTAGGATTGTAACAACTGATATCGGATTGCTAACCCCTCACAGAAATCCATTGTACGGTTACTGTTTTCACGTGATACTCTCTTCAGATGACTAATATGCTATCATGAAATACAGTACGGCCTATGATTACATTTTTCTGTCTACACCTCATGATATATCAATAGTCATTAGTATATAACATACGATATATGTAAATACCTATCATAATCTGCATATACATGGTGTAAGTAGGCTGTTTAGGTTTTTTATTGGTAACGCCACATAGCGCTCTGTATGAAAAATCACTGGATGTGCCGTGTGCAGTCAGTGGCTGGTTGGCATTGTTGTAATACTCGCCATTGTAGCGTTGGGCAGCTGGATGTTCACAGCGCGTAGCGTTGCGCAGTTGGAGGTGAGCCGCCAGCAGTGGTGGACATGGGGAGAGAGATGGCGGATTTTTGAAATTTGTAAGACTGGATGTCATGAACTTATATATATATATATTATATTTTGACTATTAAGGTAAATACATTGCTTGTTCTGTATTAAAATCTTTCATTTGCTAACTATGCCTATCAGTAGTTAGTGCCTTCAGTAGTTTGAATCTTTTCTTTAGCTGGCAGTATTGGCGCTCTCTGTATTGCAGTAGTTCAAGTAACCAACATTTTTGTGAGGTAAGTGATTTGTGAAACGTATTGGTTAATGTTAGTCAGGGCCATTTTTTTTGTAGGATTTTTAAAAGTGGGACTGCGTTGCGCTAAAAATATTGGCAGTTTAAGCACAGTCTTGTATAATTTTTCTAAGGGGACGTTTCATAATGGTATTTCTTGTGAAGGCTAGGTAGCGATCATCGTAGCAGTGAGCACATTGGAACCTGAGGTCAGGGTAGATAAAGTATTTTTCCTAACAACAGTAACGCTTAAAAATAAAAAAGTCAATCTAATGACATGAAACGTCTAAACGTGCCTAGTTAAAGTTATCGTCGGTTTAAAGACACTCTTGGACCTAGTTACAATAACAGCTCATCAAAAACTGTACAGAAGTTTGACCAGATTCCAGCTGATCGATCAAGAAACGTCCCGGATGATTCTTTCGATTGCCACATACCTGCAAAGTCACTAAAATCTTCAACCTCCTCCCTTTAGGGGCTTTATGTAAGGCTGAAGTGTTGCGCCTTGTGTTTGTAATGTTGTTTGTAACGCAGGTGATCTCCAAAGGCACCTTCGTCGTCAGCACTGGTATGCTCGTTAAACATCCTAAAAAAAAAAAAACAAAAACCCTACCTGTTTCTCCAACATTAAATCCTTGGTACTCGCCACAATCTTACGTACTACAGTCTTCAATAATTTTGTCTTCCTCAGTATTATATCTCAATTTTGATTTTCCTGTGTTTTTTGTTGTTGCGTTCTTCAGTCCTGAGACGGGTCTGATGCAGCTCTCCATGCTACTCTATCCTGTGCAATCTTCATCATATCCCAGTACCTACTGCAACCTACATCCTTCTGAATCTGATTAGTGTATTCATCTCTTGGTCTCCCTCTACGATTTTTAACCGGCACGCTGCCTTCCGGTACGAAATTGGTGATCCCTTGATGCCTCAGAATACGACCTACCAACCGATCCCTTCTTCTGGTCAAGTTGTGCCACAAACGTCTCTTCTCTCCGATCCTATTCAGTACTTCCTCATTAGTTACGTGATCTACCCATCTAATCTTCAACATTCTTCTGTAGAACCCCATTTCGAAAGGTTCTATTCTCGTCTAAACTATTTATCGTCTATGTTTCACTTCCATACATGGCTACACTCCATAGAAATACTTTCAGAAACGACTTCCTGACACTTAAATCTATACTCGATGTTAACAAATTTCTCTTCTTCAGAAACGCTTTCCTTGCCATTGCCAGTCAACATTTTATATCCTCTCTAATTCCACCATCATCAGTTATTTTGCTCCCCAAATAGCAAAACTCCTTTACTGCTTTAAGTGTCTCATTTCCTAATCTAATGCCCTCAGCATCACCCAACTTAATTCGACTACATTCCATTATCCTCGTTTTGCTTTTGTTGATGTTCATCTTATATCCTCCTTTCAAGACGCTATCCATTCCATTTAACTGCTCTTCCAAGTCCTTTGCTGTCTGACAGAATTACAATGTCATCGGCGAAACTCAGTCTTTACTTCTTCTCCATGCCTACTCCAAATTTTTCTTCTGTTTCCTTTACTGCTTGCTCAATATACAGATTGAATAACATCGGGAATAGGCTACAACCCTGTCTCACTCCGTTCCCAACAACTGCTTCCCTTTCGTACCCCTCGACCCTTATAACTGCCATCTGGTTTCTGTACAAATTGTAAATAGCCTTTCGCTCCCTGTATTTTACCCCTGCCACCTTTAGAATTTGAAAGAGTATTCCAGGCAACATTGTCAAAAGCTTTCTCTATGTCTACAAATGCTAGAAACGTAGGTTTGCCTTTCCTTAATCTTTCTTCTAAGATAAGTCGTAGGGTCAGTATTGCCTCACGTGTTCCAACATTTCTGCGAAATCCAAACTGATATTCCCCGAGGTCTGCTTCTACTAGTTTTTCCATTCGTCTGTAAAGAATTCATGTTAGTATTTTGCAGCTGTGACTTATTAAACTGATTGTTCGGTTACTGTGTTAGCAGTATTAAATTCCAGCTTTTTTTTAAAAAATGCCGATTTCTTACAATTTTCTTCCATATGCCATGGTAACAGACTTTGTATAAAATTTTGATTTTAAATAGTATTGTTTTGCAGTGCTATTCCCTGAATTATTTTTACTTTTCTTAACCTACTGTACAGCTCATCTACAGGGACACCATGGCAGTCATTGACTACAGCGATATGAGCTGGAATACTTCATTACCATGTTACATCGAATTGTGAGATTACCGTTAGACAAAATAAGTACAGCCAGAGAGCTGATGACACTTAAACACATCGATTACTTGAATAGTGATTGCAATCCCACATGATGGAAGAATTGTAAACTTGTTATGTTAAACACTGGCAGAGTGTTTACCTAGATATCAGGTGATCACACTGCACAAAGGAATTAGGTAATGAGATTCCATCTACACCTCGAGTGACGTGTTGTCTTCCATAAGCTCATGTGAGCCATGTAAGTGTCAACAAAAGTACAAGCATTAAATAGCTCCATTGATAGTACACATACCTTGAATATATTCCTGATGAAATATGGTGTCTGTGCTTGTAGATATCGAGCTACTCCTTGACGTATTAAAATCAACCTACGTGTGATACCATTAGCTGTAAGTGTAGAGCTTTTCAAGTGATTATAGGTCGTCCTATTGGTTGTATAAATGAAAATTTGGTAAGTTACTAAGCCAGCTTATGGTAAGTCTAAAAAATGTTTGACTGATATAAAATATTTACATGGAATTTAAGTTTTATGAACGTTGGGCGTGGTTTTACAGACGATTTAAAAGAAATTTAGAATGCTGATTTAGCTTAAATGTTAAAATAGTTTAGGCTTACGTCGTTATGTGAAATAGTAAATCCATGCCTTAATCTAATGTGAGATGTTGGCGCGCGATGTTGGCGATTTGTACTACCACTGCGCCATCTTAGGTACCACTAAGAATGTTTACGATGGGATCTGTCAGTTGTAAAAAGGTGGTGAATGTGAGCGTTTGTAATAGGTGTGTACGTAGGTGTTACTTTAAAACTGTCATGCCGACTTTTAGTATACCTCATGATGCCAACACATATAGCACCACTTACTGTGCTGAAGAAGCCTCTGTAACGGTGTAAACGTAAGTATGTTGCTAGTCCATGTATTGCATATTTTGGATGTAGTTGTGTATGCTGTTAGTCTACGTTAGTTGCTGTATCCTAGCATTTTCGGTCCCATCTTTTGATGCGAACAACAGAGAACTGCCGAAACCGGTCTTCTATATGTATCAATGTTTTTAGCGGTCTTGGCACTTGAAATGTTTCCATTTAGGCCAAATACAAGCAGACCTAAAGGTGGATGTGTCATGCAGTGGCCTAACATTGGAACACGCGAATTAACGGACAAACCTGGACCTGTTAGTGACGTACAAGCATCTCTGGGAGAAGACTGTCATAAAGACCCAGCAAGAAATAATAAAATGACACTATTGGCTAATAGTAAACGCGAAACCTGACCAAAGGTCCTGGTAACTACTGTCGGGGTACTGTTTATCTTCACAGCAAGACTACGCTTGCCCGGTGTGATCCAGATCTGTATTTGTCAAAATGGTCGACTTTGCTTTAAATGGAACTTACGAACTAACAACCGCTTGCATGAAACCCGCGCCATTCGATGAACGGGGCAGAGGGGGCCGGATTTTACGGACATGAGTTCTTGAAGAGCTGGTCTCTCACACTGAGAGACTTAAGAATACCTTAGATGATGTTACACCTTATTTGGATATTCCTGTGAACTTGCGAGACTTAAAACCGCAAGAGATACTTGAACGAAGATCGCACCGAAAACTGTCAGGAGACGCCCAGCGCAAAGAACTTTACAGGGAAGTTTCGGAGGAGCGTTAACTGCCTCACAACAGGTCTAAGACCAGTGAAGGCAAACCCAATCAGGTAATCCCTTACGGATGTGACGAGAGACGCAATTGTAGCGAATATCGAGACAAGGAAAGTCTCTTGACTGAAATGTCCCTTTAAAACTACCCACTAGGAGTTAAGACAGGGAAGCAAGAAGGCATTGGGCTAGACCCAATTTTGGGCTGAAAAGTATCTGTATCTGGACACAAAAAGTAACATGAATTCAGTGCCCGCATTGTTTCGTGAAATACTTTCTCTCGGAGTTACACAGACGTGCTGGGTGAGACGGCCGGAGACATCTTAAATAACTGAAACATTTACTAAGAGTGTTACAAAGGAATGGGTACTCAAATCGGAAAACTGAACGGGCGTTGCAGATGTTATCCGCAACAGCTGAGGAAGAGGTTTACATTGCGAAAGGGAGGCAAAGAATCATCTGCCTTACGCTGGCCGAGAGATAGGTAAACGTCTGTGAGTGTGGAATGTCTTACATGACAGAAGACTATTAGAATGAGCGAGGGGAGGTGAAATGAATATAATGAATATTAGCAGCACACCCCAGTAAAACTACAAAGCAAACCAGCTGTCATAGAGCACTGTGCCGGGCGCAATTATGAAATTAAATAAATCTCTATCGTGGTGCAAATGCCAAGTTTCTGGAGCAGTAAAAGTTACAGATCAAATTAAAGTCTTCGGTAAACCTAATATTATTACAATGAGTTTCAGTTTCGAACAATTTTACTGCAATATGTGGTCACTGTTACACAGGTTTGAGCCGTGCGCGGTAGGTGCGAGGTCTTGGGCGCCTTTCACGGTTCGCGAGTCACCCTCCTCCTGTCGGAGGTTAGAGTCCTCCGTTATATATATGCGCTCGCTGTGGGCGAAAGGTTCTAGGCGCTTCAGTCCGGAACCGTTCGACCGCTACTGTCCCAGGTTCGAATCTTGCCTCGAGCAATAGATATCTATGATGTCCATACATTAGTTAGATTTAAGTAGTTTTAAGTTCTAGTGGACTGATGACCTTAGATGTTAAGCTCCATAGTACTCAGAGCCATTTGAACCATTTATTTCCGATTCCAAATATAAAAGTTTCTGCAGAGGATTACTGATACAGATATTGTTTACCAAAGCTATTAAATATTCACTCAGAACAAGAGTCTGTAAATAATGCGTATCTGTTCAAGCAATACTTAAAGTGGCATGTTTAAGTAAAACGAACATCAATCAGTACTGTTCTCATTGGTCACTCCTAAGGAGACGTATCGACATAGTCTTCGCACTGAATCTGGTGAGTCGACTCCAGCAGTACTGTAACTATTCCCTGCAAAAGTGTAGTGGAGGTTGTCCGGGTACCACGCACTAATCACCACGTGGATAATGTCAGTAATGTTTCACAAATTTTGAACGAAGAGAGTTACAGAAAATATTGAAATACGACTGAACAATAGCTACAATTGTTTGAGCACGGAAAAACGCTCTTCAGAAATTATTCAAATGAGCACGAGTAGTTTTCAAAGAAGGTGGTGGTCCACTTTTCCTAAGGAACATGGGAAATGGGTGGCCACCTTTACCTCGAGATTGAGAGTCGATTTTTTAGGTGTTACTTGTACTTGGTTGCAGGAGTGGTGTGTTGTGTACATTACAGAGTGAAGCTTGGCCTGTCGCTGGTGTGGTGGAACTTCTCCGGGTACCCCACGGTAATCACCACGTGGCTCTGCATGCAGGCCGCCACCTGCTGCCTGTACGCCGTCTTCGGCCGCTGGTCTGCGTTACGGGTCGCTCTGCCTACTAAAGGTCAGTTACCATAGGTTAAATGAGCTTAGAAATTCGAGCAACATTATGAATGGCGATAAGAGGTTCAACACGGATAGGTGATACTGTGATACAGAAACAAGGTGGTGTAGAGGTATTGGGCTTATCAGGTGGCGGTAGCTGTGCAGCCCAAGTCACAGACAGCACTAAGATATAAGAATACTTCATGTCCCAATAGTTATTACAGAAGACCAGTGTCCAGGTCAGGCTGGTGGTAGTAGGTATCAAACTTGTGGTCCACAGTACAGGATGTGTGGGTGAGGTATGCCCAATTGTAACTACGGCCTGTCACCTTCCAAGGCTAGCATTCCTGGTGGCTGTGCTAGTGCAAGCGGTATATTTCATTCGTAGGCCAATTCCACAGGGATGTGGTACTTCTATCGGGATTACATTTAAAGAACAAAAAAATAACCATTCATGTGTACAAGCGTTTACAGATCTAGTTTAAAGATGGGACATATGGTCTGGTGTCAATACAGTATAAACCATCCCAGCATTTGCCTAAAGTAGTTCTGGGAAACCACAGAAAAACTAAATCACGATGGCCGGTGAAGACTGGAGCCTGCACCCTCTCGAATACAATGTCATTCTGTTGAAAACATTGCTACCTCAAACGGTTTGTCCCTACTGTACAATATTGTTTTACGAAAAGTTAATAAATAATGTAAAAGACTAGTGCTACGCTATTCATTCGTTTCTTACTCCCACTTAATCGTAACACTAGCAACACACACTGAAGCGTAAAACAAACTGGTATAGGCATGCGTATTGAAATAACGAAGATAAGTAATCGCGCTGCTTACAGCGCTGCGGTCGGCAACACCTATATAAGAAAAGTGTCTGTGGCAGTTGTTAGATCGGTTACTTCTGATACAATAGCAGGTTTTCAAGATCTGAGTGAGTTGGAACGTGATGATACTGTCTGCGTACAAGCGATGGGACACAGCATCTCCGACGTAGCGATGAAGTGTGGATTTTTCCGTACGACGATTTCACGAGTACCCCGTGAATATCAGGAATCCGGTGAAACATCAAATCTCCGACATCGGTGTGCCCTGAAAAAGATGGTGCAAGAACTAGACCAACGACGACTGAAGAGAATCGTTCAACGCGACAGAAGTGCTACTCTTCCGCAAATTACTGCAGATTTCAACGCTGGACCATCACGCGGTGTCGGCGTGCGAACCATTCAACGAAACATCATAGACATGGGCTTTCGGAGCCGAAAGCTCACTCTTGTACCCTTGGTGACTGCGCAACACAGATTTATGCCCCGCCTGTGCCCATCCACACTAACATTGGACTGTTGGCTGAAAACATGTTGCCAAGTCGGACTTGTCTCATTTCAAAATTTTATCAAGCGAATGGACGTTTACGGGTATGGAGAGAACCTTACGAATCCATGGACCCTGAACGTCAGCAGGGAACTGTTAAAGCTGGTGGAGGCTCTGTAATGTTGTGGGTCGTGTGTAGTGGTATGGGACATGGACCTCTTATACGCCTAGATACGACCCTGATAGGTGACACGTACGTAAGCATCCTGTCTGCTCACCTGCATCCATTTATGTCCATTGTGCATTCCGACGGACTTCAGCAATTCTAGCAGGACAGTGCGACACCCCGCACGTCCAGAATTGCTACAGAGTGGCTCCAGAAAGCAGTCTTGCTAGTTTAAACACATCTGCTGGCCACGAAACTCCCCGACATGAACATTGTGCATATCTGGGATTCCTTGCAACGTGCTGTTCAGGAGAGCTCTCCATCCCCTCGTACGCTCACGGATTTATGGACAGACATGCAGGATTCATGGTATAAATTCCATCCAGCACTGCATTAGACATTAGTTGAGTCCATGCCACGTCGTGTTGCGGCACTTCTGCCTGCTCGCGGGGACCCTACACGATATTACGCAGGAATACCAGTTCCTTTGGCAGTGTGGCTTGTCAGTGTGGCTTCATAATATTACACTACACACAGTATTAAGACTATATCAGGTATCCATGTTGCGTAACGCGAGTTCCTATTTGCTAGCGTGAAAAACTGAGTCGGCACGTGTTACAGCAAGTGAGATGTTTACCTCAGAAAGAGAATATGTTAGTACTAAACATAGCGTAGCCTTAGCAGTTAATTTTTCATGAAAATAAACAACGCGAAATTTTTATCTGAAACGTTTCATGATTGCTGTCCTTATTTCTTACTTTTTTTTTATCAAACCAGTAGTTCACAGTCCAGAATATATTGCTTACTAGGTACTTCTAAGGGCCTTTTTAATAAGTTTCTTAGGAATACCTTCAGTCTCCTAGGGATACATATTACACAGTTTTATGCCCTCGTAAGAAATGCTGTTTTGAGTTGCATAAGTTTTCTTTCTCTGTAAAGGAAAGTTCGGCCTAGTTGTTGTTCTATATCACTGACACAGCTATTTGTGCAATAGTAATGTTACTTTTGATGTGTATGAGTGGTGCATGAATGTATTTGCATGGCGTAGCTAAAGGCCAGTGTTTTGAACAGATCCTTACAACATGCTAGACCATTTTTGGTTATTATTCTTATTGCTGTTTCCTGTAGCTGATAACTGTGTTAATATTTTGAGCATCTGTTCCCAAGAAATGAATTCGTAGTTCAGAACCGAGTGTACATATGAATAGTATGTAACTAAACATAACTGGCTATTGCACAAGGAGGACAGAACTGTAAGGGCGTAACGTGCTCGTGACATTTTGTTTCCAAGTATCTTCATGTGTTCATGCCATTTAAATTGAGAATCAATACGCATTCCTAGAAATTTTGTTTGTGCACCACTCTATAGTGGTGCCGTCCGTATTGAAGTGTCATTTTACTCTCTTAAAACTGATTGTATATTGATCAGTTGATGGGTCAGATGCTGGCGAGGCGGCTAAGGCGTAAGCAAAATGGATTGCCGAACTGCCTCGGCGTGTGGCGGACACCCGGTGGACCTGTCGCTGGAAAGCCCTCTGTTCGATCTTTTGGCCCATCGGTGCTGCGGCTAGATCGCCCCATCCAGGCAGTTACCGGGATGACAGTACAGCGATGGTGACTTAACGGCGAAAGCCCACGTTAAAGCAGACCTGCTTTCCAGCTTAGTACATATTCGTGTCAAGTGCTCCTAGAAAGTGTCCTGTCTAAGGTATCGCGTGCGGTGCAAAAGAGCAGTAACCTTAGACTATTTCTCTGCCGTTCCACTCTCTGAAAGCTCTGGGTGAAAAATGAACACTTAAATTTCTCCGTACGAGCTCTCATTCCTCTTATTACAATGATCACTTAAACCAATGTTGATTCCTGACGAAATATTTCCAGATTTGTAGCAGACAGCTGAAGAATGAAAATTTCGTGAAAATATCTCATCACAGCTAAAATGCCTTAGTTTCAATGATGCCCCCCCCCCCCCACCCCAACCCCCGGAATTCGTTTATCATATGCGTGATACACTATCGTATTCACGATAATACGAAACGAGCTGCCTATATTTTAGACTTCTTCGATGTCCTCCGTCAGTCCTGTCTGGAAAGGACCCCGTAGGGCACAGCAGTACTGTAGCAGAGGATGGACAAGCATATTGTAGGCAGTCTCTTTAGTAGACCTGTTGCAACTTCGTGTTCTGGCGATAAATCAATCTTTGTTTTGCCAACCCCACAACATTATCTATGTGACTGTTAAACTTTGTAATTCGTAATTGTAATTTCTAGGTATTTAATTAGCTTGACAGTGTTTAAATTTGTGGATTTATTTGTACCCGAAATTTAAGATTTCTTTTCGTAGTCATGTATCTGACATCACACTACTACTTATTCAGAGACAACTGCCACTTTCCGCACCATACAGACATTTTGTCTAAATCATTTAGCAGTTTTGATCTTCTGATGATTTATAGGTGACGGTAGATTACAGCAACATACGCAAACAATCTAAGAGGGTTGCTCAAATTGTCTTCCAAGTCGGTTATACGGGGCTTATAATACTTCGTTGAGGAACGCCAGATATCACTTCATAATATTCGATGATTTTTCTGTCGATTTGTGATGATCTGTCGACAGCACTCACTACTTCGAGTGAATAAAGAGCCAGCCGTGTTTCACTAAGATATCTTCTGAATCTGTGCTGACTGTGTCAATAGACCGTTTTGTTAAAGGTAATCTATAATTTTGGAACACATTATATGGCCCATAACCCTCCTGCAAGTTGACAGTGATACACGTCCTTAATTGATCGGATTAATCCTACTTTCTTGAATATTGGTGTGATCTGTGCAGCTTTCCAGTCTTCGAGCACGGGTCTTTCGTAGAGTGAGCTGTTGTATGTGATATCTAAGTATGTCCCTATTGTATCATGGTACTCCGAAAGTAACATGAATGGTAAGCTGTCTAGACTGCAACACTTGCCTTTATTAAGTGCTTTAAGCTGCTTCGCTACATCGAGGATGTATAAATTATTTACGTTGGCAGCTGTTCTTGATTCTAATTCTGGAATATTTGCTTGGTCTTATTTGGTGAAGGAATTTCGGAAGACTAATAACGCGGCTTTAATGGCACTGTCATCGGTAATATTACCATTTGAATCGCGCATTGAAGTTATTGTGTTGCAGCTGGTGTACCTTACACACAACCAGAATCTTTGAATTCCGTCACGTTTCGCGATAGTTTTGATCAAGGAAGCTATTAAAACATTTTGCAGTGAAGCCCGTGCTGAGTTTCGAGCTCAGTAAATCACAAATCTTGGAAAATGTGGTTTCTTATAAATTTCGCATGTTTTTTGTTGCTTTTACAATGTTTTTGCCCTGTTTCATGTAAGATAGGGGATCAGTACCATCTAGTAATTTATTCAGTATATGTCTCTAAACTGCCAAAAATATTTCTTCGAATCTCTGCCATATCTAGTCCACGTTTACCTAGCTGGCAAGGATTGGAGACTATCTCTTGAGAAGACTACAAGCAGAATTTTTATCTGCTGTTTTAAATACATAGATTTTGCTTTTACTTTAGATGGATTTGGATGTTGCGGTGGTCAGTATCACTACAACGATTGGTTTTTTTTACCAATCCCTGTATCCGTCATATTTGCTCAGGACTGTTTGTTGCTAAGAGGCAAAGTACGTTTTCACAACTATTCACTCTTACAGGGCTCCTGACGTAATTAGTCAAAATAATTTTCGGAGAAAGCATTTAGAAGTACTTCTGACGCTGTTTTATACGTACTCTCCGGCTTTGAACATATATTGTCGCCAACATATCGAACGTAGACTAATCACCATCAACTGTAACTGTAAGGGTAGTGTAGACGCTACCTATCTGGGATGATACTAAAATTTTCTTTGAACCGTTTAGAAACTGAATCGCCTGTGTCGGCGGATGGTTAAAAGGAATCGGTTTTTAATTTATTCCGATTGCGAAGTGCAACTTCTAGCCATAATAATCTCCCAGCAACTATCGCCTTCAAATTCACTAAAAGACCAAGTATTTCCAATAGCAACAAACAAGCCGCCACCAATTGTTACTAGTTCAGTGACTTATGGAGGTGGCTCATAGGTTCGTACAACGTTTATTAATGATTTAATTTCAGCATACATGGTAATTACGTGACTGAAGTTCTGAGCCATCACTGCAGCATTAAAATAAGAATGTCCTTCAAGCAAGTCTCCGAATATACAGGGATGGTTCTACATGTTGGTGGCTGTCGCTTTGTGGTGTAGAAAACTGTAGTCATTTGTACTCCAGAACCCATTTAACTCTTGCGGCCTAGGTATTAAAGCTGACTGAGCTTCAGTAATTCTGCAGGGAGTCTCCACGACAGCATCTGGAAGCATCGTCTGCGATGATAGCGTCGATTTGGATGACCGCTTGCTGCGTGCCGTTTTCGCCGGGCCGTGCTGATAACATCTTGTGGGCTGCTTCTGCCGACCCGTATGTTCCCAATGCAGTGGCGAGCTTTCCCCTCTGGCAAACTTATAACTGGTTCTGTCTGACGGAGGCCTTGCCTGGGCCTCTCCAACCAGTCTGTTGCTTGCAACAAGAAATTTCATTCTCTTTCGCGCTTCTTTTGTATACTGCTTTGTTATGTCAACCTTTTAAATCCTTTTGTGGTTAAAGATGGTACTTGACCTTCAGTAAAATAAATATTAGTTAGTAAAAGATGTAATGGTATAAGAGGTTACATAACAGGGCTTGTTTCTTTTTCCTCCCTTTCTTTTATGGTCGGAAAGGTGGCGAAATTAATACCACCGTGGAAATCCGAAGAAGCTTTGCCCATGTATATTGTGCAGTCTCTCTGGTATTCCCACTGATTACGTCATGTCACTCCTGTTCACAGCGTGCAGTGAGCACGTACGTACTAATGTCTTGAACAACAGTGTCTACCACAAATTGTGAAGTGAGTAGAGCCATTACACTGTGGTGACAAGTCATGGGATAGTGATAAACGCACAGGGATGGCGGTAGTATGGCATACTGAAGGTACAAATAGACAGTACATTGGCGGAGCTCTTCTTTGTATTCAGGAGATTCACGTGAGAAGGTTTATGATAGAATTATGGCGGCAGAAGGGAAATTAAGAGTTCGAACACAGGATTGTAGTTGTAGCTAGACTCGTGGGGCATTCCATTTCGGAAATCGTTAGGGAATTAAATATTCAGAGATCGACAGTGTAAACAATGTGCCAGAGATACCAAATTTCAGGCTTTACCTCTCACCACAGACAACGCAGTGACCGACGGCCTTGAATTAACGAACGACAGCAGAGGCATTTGCGTAAGTTGATCAGTGCTAACATACAAGCAACACTGCATGAAATAATTATAGAAATCAATATGGGACTTCCGATGAACGTATCCGTTAGTACAATGCGCCGAAGTTGGTTGTTAATTGGTTACGGCAGCAGACGACCGTCGCATGAGTGTTTGCTAAGAGCACGACATTGCCTGCAGTGCCTCTCCTGTGCTGGTAATCATATCAGAAGCTATACGACTGGAAAACCGTGGCCAGCTCAGATGAGTACCGATTTCAGTTGGTAAGACCTGATAGTAGGGGTTGAGTGTGACACTCCACCAAGCCATGAACCCAAGTTGTCAACGATTCACTATGCGAGCTGGCGGTCGCTCCTTAATGATGCGGTGTTTGTTTGCGTGGATTGGAACCGATCACTGACGGCAAATGATTATGTTCGGCTACTGTAAAGACATTGCTTTCCCCGAAAGTCGATAGTACTTTTTTTTTCTTTTGTACATTACCTTGTCATAGTACGTATATATATCAATTATTTCAACTATTCTTTATTTGTTAATACGTCACATTGTTCATTCCTTTTTCGTTTCGCTACTGTCTTATATTTTATATTGTACGAATATTAATGTTCTGGTTTTATATGCTTTGTAAATCTTTGGTGTAAGGAAGATCAGTTTGGTGGAGACTTTAAGAGGCAAATTTGATGACTCTTGTCTTGCCTGTGTAATATTTCTGGCTTTACAGCCATCATACTCTGTTTCAAGAAGCTCGCCTTAGAGCAACCAAGAAGAAAGCAGTAGCAAGATGACGTAACGTGGTGTGACGTACCGATCACAGATAGTTCACTCTGTATGGATATCGTGAGAAAGATCGCCTAAATTGTGGTCCTTCTCAGCGATTGGCTGCTATGTTCGGAAGTTGCACACCAAAATGATAAACTTCTATTATTAATAGTAGAAAAACTAAACAGAATAGTTACTTACGTTTCCAATTAAAGCATCTCAACATGTTTTTCACTGTTGAATAACTAGGACACAGTTCTATAAAAAAATAAACAAGCATGAAGTGATAGATTGCCAATGCACTTTTGAAATAAACATACTTTAATTAGGTTCGAAAAATGTCTTGGAGATGACGTCCTTCTTGCTGGATACAAAATTGGATCCTCTCCGAAAGTTAAGCATGGCTCTCTCCAACATTTCATTCGGCACGGCTTCAATTTCCTGACGAATGGAATTCTTCAGGTCATAGACGGTGCGATGCTTGTTGATGTAGACTACAGATTTTAAATATACCCACAAAAGAAGTCGCATATCGACAAATCGGGTGAGCGAGGGGGCCAGTAAACATCACAATTTTCGAAATAAAATGTCCTGGGAACATTTGTTGAACAACATCCGTGGGTGCTCTCGCCATACGAGCTGTGACACCGTCTTGCTGAAACCATATTTCTGCCAAGTTCGCTTGACACTGTTCAATTTCTGGACGAAGAAAGTTGTTCAACATTTTAACGTAGCGCGCTGATGTCACAGTAACGGGAGATCGTTCCTTTCCAAAAAAAAGAAAAAAAAAGAAAAATCCAACAATCCACATCTTTGAACTTGGGCACCACACTGTTACTTTTAATATGTGGAGAGGTCTTTGGTGTAGTTCATGTGGGTTCTCCAGCACCCAATACCGACAATTTTGAACATTGACGTAACCGTCTACATGAAAACGTGCTTCATCAGTCATGAAGACTGTAGCATCTGCATCTTCCGTAAAAATTTCGTCCATTACGCGGCTGAACCCTCCGCGCTGCACAAAATCCCCTTCACTAAGCTGCAGGACGATCATTACCTTCTACAGGTAAAACTTAAGATCATCATGTAAGACGGGGTTAACCGAACGATATGACACATCCAGCGCTACAGCCTGTAGTTCGGCCGATCGTTTCGGACCAGCAAGAACTGCCGTTCTCACTCGGTCTACATTTCCCGGAGTTATAACTGAACGGGGAAGACCAAGTGGTGTCTTTTTCATCACAGATCCAGTACTTCTAAACGCTGCAACGCATCCGAGTACAGTATTTCGATCAGGCGCTGCACTTCGACGTCCAGCTATTAAATTTTGACAGAAAAGACGTTGCACTGTTACTACAGAATCATTCTTTCTACTGCTCGACAACGAACACACCATGCTCTATGCTCCAAAGCCCCGTAGCGACTGAAACTGCAATGCCTCTCTCGTCGCTGCGTGCTAGCAGTACAAAAAGCATGCGTTTCTTCTGCTCTACCCTGTATTAATACCTTGAAAAATAATAAACAACTGCTAAACGAAAAGGCAGACAAAGCACTTCGCAGATCTTCCGATCGCAACTAAATTACATGACGGGCGAAGTGGTTTGGCAGTAAGATAGAGCTGGACTGACTGTTTTCGGGGACATACCTGTTGTCTGTGCGGCGTCAGTTAAAACTTAATTTACAATGTCTAGTTCGTAAATATGAGAGCTGTTAATCACGAAAATACCCAGTTCATTAACGTGTTGTAGAAAAGAAATTATTTTTGAGTACAGTGTAATGTGATTCTGCAGTTTCTCGTGCCATAACGATACAGATATCTGTACTGTAGGTGTAACCACAACGGAGGGGTATCTGTTGAGAGTCTAGACAAACGTGTGGTTCCTGAAGAGGGCAGTAGCCTTTTCAGTAGTTGAAGGGGCAACAGTCTGGATGATTGACTGATCTGGTCTTGTAACACAGAACACAATGGCCTTGCTGTTCTGGTACTGCGAACGGCTGAAAGCAACGGGAAACTACAGACGTAATTTTTCCCAAGGGCATGCAGCTTTACTGTATGATTAAATGTTGATGGCGTCCTCTTGGGTAAAATATTACGGAGGTAAAATAGTCCCCCATTCGGATCTCCGGGCAGGGACTGCTCAAGAGGATGTCGTTATCAAGAGAAAGAAAACTGGCGTTCTACGGATCGGAGCGTGGAATGTCAGATCCCTTAATCGGGCAGGTAGGTTACAAAATTTAAAAAGGAAAATGGGTAGGTTAAAGTTAAATATAGTCGGAATTAGTGAAGTTCGGTGGCAGGAGGAACAAGACTTTTGGTCGGGTGAATACAGGGTTATAAATACAAAATGAAATAGGGGTTATGCAGGAGTAGGTTTAATAATAAATTTAAAAAAAATAGGGGTACGGGTAAGCTATTACAAACAGCATGGTGAACGCATTATTGTGGTTAAGATACACACGAAGCCCATGCCTGCTACAGTAGTAAAAATTTATATGCCAACTAGCTCTACAGATGACGAAGAAATTGGTGAAATGTATGATGACAAAAAAGAAATTATGCAGGTAGTGAAGGGAGACGAAAATTTAAGTCATGGATGACTGGAATTCAACAGTAGGAAAAGGGAGAGAAGGAAACATAGTAGGTAAATATGGATTGGGGCTAAGAA
The DNA here is from genome assembly GCF_023897955.1 of Schistocerca gregaria. Classification (NCBI taxonomy): domain Eukaryota; kingdom Metazoa; phylum Arthropoda; class Insecta; order Orthoptera; family Acrididae; genus Schistocerca; species Schistocerca gregaria. The sequence continues at coordinate 820,729,533 of NC_064921.1, forward strand.
ATGAGAGGAAGCCGCCTGGTAGAATTTTGCGCGGAGCATAAATTAATCATAGCTAATACTTGGTTTAAGAATCATGAAAGAAGTTGGTCTACATGGAAGAACCCTGGAGATACTAAAAGGTATCAGATTATATAATGGTAAGACAGAGATTTAGGAAACAGGTTTAAAATTGTAAGACATTTCCAGGGGCAGATGTGGACTCTGACCACAATCTATTGGTTATGAACTGTAGATTAAAACTGAAGAAACTGCAAAAAAGAGGAAATTTAAGGAGATAGGATCTTGATAAACTGAAAGAACAAGAGGTTGTACAGAGTTTCGGGTAGAGCATAAGGGAACAATCGACAGCATTGGGGGAAAGAAATACAGTGGAAGAAGAATGGGTAGCTTTGAGGGATGAAAGAGGTAAAAGACAAGGCCTGGTAGAAGCCCTGAAGTAACAGAAGAAATATTGAATTTAATTGATGGAATAAGAATATATAAAAATAAAGTAAATGAAGCAGGCAAAACGGAATACAAGTCTCAAAAATGAGATAGACAGGAAGTGCAAAATGGCTAACCAGGGATGGCTAGAGGACAAATGTAAGAATGTAGAGGCTTATCTCACTAGGGCTAAGATAGATACTGCCTACAGGAAAATTAAAGAGACCTTTGGAGAAAGGAGAACCACTTACATGAATATCAAGAACTTTGATGAAAACCCAGTTCTAAGCAAAGAAGGGAAAGCAGAAATGTGGAAGGAGTATATAGAGGGTCTATACAAGGGCGATGTACTTGAGGACAATATTATGGAAATGGAAGAGGATGTAGATGAAAATGAAATGGGAGATACGATACTGCGGGAAGAGTTTGACAGAGAACTGAAAGACCTGAGTCGAAACAAAGCCCCCGGAGTAGACAACATTCCATTGGAACTACTGACGGCCTTGGGAGAGCCAGTCCTGACAAAACTCTACCATCTGATGAGCAAGATGTACGAGACAGGCGAAATACCCGCAGACTTCAAGAAGAATAAAATAATTCCAATCCCAAAGAAAGCAGGTGTTGACAGATATGAAAATTACCGAACTATCAGTTTAATAAGTCACAGCTGCAAAGTACTACCGCGGATGCTGTACAGACGAATGGAAAAACTAGTAGAAGCCGACCTCGAGTAAAATCAGTTCGGATTCCGTAGAAATGTTGGAACACGTGAGGCAATGCTGATCTTACGACTTATCTTAGAAGAAAGATTAAGGAAAGGGAAACCTACATTTCTAGCATCTTTAGACTTAGAGAAAGCTTTTGACAATGTTGATTCGAATACTCTTTGAAATTCTGAAGGTGACAGGGGTAAAATACAGGGAGCGAAAGGCTATTTACAATTTGTACAGAAACCAGATGGCAGTTACAAGGGTCGAGGGGTACGAAAGGGAAGCAGTGGTTGGGAACCGAGTGAGACAGGGTTGTAGCATATCCCCGATGTTACTCAATCTGTATATTGAGCAAGCAATAAAGGAAACAAAAGAAAAATTCGGAGTAGGTATTAAAATTCATGGAGAAGAAATATAAACTTTAAAGTTCGCCGATGACAATGTAATTCTGTCAGAGACAGCAAAGGACTTGGAAGAGCAGCTGAACGGAATGGACAGTGTCTTGAAAAGAGGATATAAGATGAACATCAACAAAAGGAAAACGAGGATCGTGGAATGCAGTCGAATTCATTCGGGTGATGCTGAGGGAATTAGATTAGGAAACGAGACACTTACAGTAGTAAAGGAGTTTTGCTATTTGGGGAGCAAAATAACTGATGATAGTTGAAGTAGAGAAGATATAAAATGTTGACTGGCAATGGCAAGGAAGGCATTTCTGAAGAATAAAAATTTGTTAGCATTGAGAATAGATTTAAAGGTCAGGAAGTCATTTCTGAAAGTATTTGTATGGAGTGTAGCCATGTATGAAAGTGAAACATCGACGATAAATAGTTCAGACAAGAAGAAATAGAAGCTTTTGAAATGTGGTGCTACAGAAGAATGCTGAAGATTAGATGGGTAGATCACATAACTAATGAGGTATTGAGTAGAATTGGGGAGGAGTTTGTGGCACAACTTGATTAGAAGAAGGGATCGGTTGGTAGGACATGTTCTGAGACGTCGAGGGTCACCAATTTAGTATTGGAGGGCAGCGTGGAGGGTAAAAATCGTAGAGGGAGACCAAGAGATGAATACACTAAGCAGATTCAGAAGGATGTAGGCTGCAGTAGGTACTAGATGAAGCTTGCACTGGATAGAGTAGCATGGAGAGCTGCATCAAACCAGTCTCAGGATTGAAGACATCAACAACAACAACAACAACATCCGCTGTAAGCAAACTGATTACATATTTAATTATTCCTAACATAAGTTCCTCGCTAAATGTCTCCTACGTTCTCAAGATACCGGATTCACGACCAAAGTGCTGTTTTGTGCTCAGGTAGGAGTTACTTTAGAAAACTGGAGGTTGATGAACATTTAATAGAACTTAGGCATACCATTCAGGGCGGTGGAAGCAGTATTTCTACAAATGAGATCAGTGACATATCATCTGTGGTTACACAGAGGTGGTATGAAGGAGAAATATTTTTGAGTGAAGGGATTTATAATACGCACGTATATATAAACCTGACACTCTTTAGACTTGCCATGCCTGATCTTGGTATCTCTTGCGAACCCCCCTCTCCCCCCCTCCTCCGGAGCCGTTTGCCATTATTTGCCTGTGTGCCACACAAGACTCACAAGCGACCATCTTTCTACCCTTCAACAGTGCTGCGCAATATTTTGAAAAAAAAAAAAAGGTGTGCCAAAACGTAGCAAAACTATCGCTGTTTCTCCTCGAACTTCGTGCTGTCATGTCAAAAGCTACACTTACTACACTGAGCTACACTGTCTACTGCAGGTGGTAACCAACTGACATGGACATTCATTTGAAACTACCAAAAATGTTTAACGATCTCGATCTACCTAGTTCAGGTATTTGTCGTGTGTGTGTGTGTGTGTGTGTGTGTGTGTGTGTGTGTGTGTGTGTGTGTGTAGTGTTTGTTAAATGCTGCCACTCAACAATCTGATGCTGGTTCAGGGTATGGGCGACGCGTTCTGGACCTTGGTGGCCTGGTGTCCCTGCTGTGGTTCCAGATGCAGTTCTTAGTGCTGCCGGCGCGAATCCTGTATGCCAACAGGCTGCCACCTGTATCTGCTATGATCATTCTTGGCGAACAGGTTAGTATTAGCACGGGGAGTAGATGACCATTAACAGATACCAAATAAAATTTTTTTACATCTTAACTTCATTGCTTGTTCTTTCCGTGAATTATACACTCCTGGAAATTGAAATAAGAACACCGTGAATTCATTGTCCCAGGAAGGGGAAACTTTATTGACACATTCCTGCGGTCAGATACATCACATGATCACACTGACAGAACCACAGGCACATAGACACAGGCAACAGAGCATGCACAATGTTGGCACTAGTACAGTGTATATCCACCTTTCGCAGCAATGTAGGCTGCTATTCTGCCATGGAGACGATCGTAGAGATGCTGGATGTAGTCCTGTGGAACGGCTTGCCATGCCATTTCCACCTGGCGCCTCAGTTGGACCAGCGTTCGTGCTGGACGTGCAGACCGCGTGAGACGACGCTTCATTCAGTCCCAAACATGCTCAATGGGGGACAGATCCGGAGATCTTGCTGGCCAGGGTAGTTGACTTAAACCTTCTAGAGCACGTTGGGTGGCACGGAATACATGCGGACGTGCATTGTCCTGTTGGAACAGCAAGTTCCCTTGCCGGTCTTGGAATGGTAGAACGATGGGTTCGATGACGGTTTGGATGTACCGTGCACTATTCAGTGTCCCCTCGACGATCACCAGAGGTGTACGGCCAGTGTAAGAGATCGCTCCTCACACCATGATGCCGGGTGTTGGCCCTGTGTGCCTCGGTCGTATGCAGTCCTGATTGTGGCGCTCACCTGCACGGCGCCAAACACGCATACGACCATCATTGGCACCAAGGCAGAAGCGACTCTCATCGCTGAAGACGACACGTCTCCACTCGTCCCTCCATTCACGCCTGTCGCGACACCACTGGAGGCGGGCTGCACGATGTTGGGGCGTGAGCGGAAGACGGCCTAACGGTGTGCGGGACCGTAGCCCAGCTACATGGAGACGGTTGCGAATGGTCCTCGCCGATACCCCAGGAGCAACAGTGTCCCTAATTTGCTGGGAAGTGGCGGTGCGGTCCCCTACGGCACTACGTAGGATCCTACGGTCATGGCGTACATCCGTGCGTCGCTGCGGTCCGGTCCCAGGTCGACGGGCACGTGCACCTTCCGCCGACCACTGGCGACAACATCGATGTACTTTGGAGACCTCACGCCCCACGTGTGAGCAATTCGGCGGTACGTCCACCCGGCCTCCCGCATGCCCACTATACGCCCTCGCTCAAAGTCCGTCAATTGCACATAACGCTTCACGTCCACGCTGTCGCGGCATGCTACCAGTGTTAAAGACTGCGATGGAGCTCCGTATGCCACGGCAAACTGGCTGACACTGACGGCGGCGGTGCACAAATGCTGCGCAGCTAGCGCCATTCGACGGCCAACATCGCGATTCCTGGTGTGTCCGCTGTGCCGTGCGTGTGATGATTGCTTGTACAGTCCTCTCGCAGTGTCCGGAGGAAGTATGGTGGGTCTGACACACTGGGGTCAATGTGTTCTTTTCCCATTTCCAGGAGAGTAGAATTCGCAACCTGCTTCGTCAAATCTTAAACCAGTAATTTCATCCCGGTTTACCTGAATAGCCTGTCCCATGGGAATTGAAAGTTGCGTTTTTCTACAATAACTGATTTGAGTTTGTTACATTTTTCAACAGTTCAACATTTATAACTCACAGGAATTGTTGTATGCATTACGAACAACACTTTTAATTTTTCTTTTAAATACGGAAATACTCTCATTTATAACAATTATCATTTTCTAGGTAAGGATGCTGATGAAGACGCATGCGTTCATTCGCAGCAACGTCCCGCATGTTCTGGCGTACAAGCCACATACAGAGAGAAGTTCCAGGCTGGTTCCGGAATTCAGCAAATTTCTGTACTTCATGTTCGTGCCTACACTGTTATACAGGGATTCGTATCCAAGGTAAATCTTTGCATACCTTAACTGTTGATAGTTACATAAGATGGTAGGTTCGTAATGACGTATCTCTTTTAGGAAACATTTTGCATTAACAGCAAAAGAAACTTTTAAAGAAGCTCTGTATTTAAGCGTGGATCCAATTTCTCAGTTAACGTAAATTTTCGACAAGATATCAAAGCCTAACCAAAAAATGTTCGTATTTAAAGATATCAAAGGTTAAAAACTTTCGAATTCTTACTATGAAGATCTTGGTTTACTTGGATGTCTTGGCAGAGGTTGCGCGCTGTGAGACTACTCGTAGTTGCTGAGCGGCTGTGACAAGTATTCTCCTGAACAATGCATGCTGTTTCATTTCTTTCGCACCTGCGTTTCACTTCCACATTCTCGTACAGCTTATGCATACTAACATTTAACTAAGGTCGTATTACAAGGCAACTAGTAATTCTGGAACGTTAATACGAGGGCGTTCAGTAATTAATGCAACACTTTTTTCTGAAAAGTCAATTTCATTAAAGATTACAATACACCAGATTATTACCATCTCTTTTGTCTAGAAAACCCTGTTTTTTCAGCATAATCTCCGTTCAATGTGATGACTTAAGGCCACCTTACAGTGCTGGTCTGTATGCCCGCATGGTATCACTCTACTGTTGGACCCCGCAATCAAGGTTTTGCTGCCTCAATGACCTCTCCACCATCTACATACTGCACCCTGCAGAGTGCATTCTTCATAGAGTTACGCAAATGGAAGTCGCAAGGTGCGTAAGCGGAGGAGAACTTAGCGGGCACAAACCTTTGAATACTGCAACTAGAAGACGAGTGTGTCAGTACCGCCAGACTTCCAGTTGTGAAGCGAGGTATTTGTTATTCGTCGATCATCTCGAATGGGTGTGTGTGTGCACGTTAAAACGTTGAAGTCACAGCTGTGTGCGGCCGGCCAGCTCGCGGGACGGGACAGACTAACTCTATCTTGTCGGGATGATGACAGACGCCTCGCCCAACGACTCATCGTGCTTTTGTTAATTGCCAGGTCTCCGACGACATTCTGCAAGCTCCTGTGAATATCCACAAGGCTCTAACCTTCCGTGAAAAGAAACTCAGTGACTGCTCTCTGCTTGGAAGGCACCTCCGTTAGAGACGCCTTTTTGAAGGCTGCGTATGGCGTCTCCACCTATTGGAACTTAGTGAAACTATAGGGGCTGAAGCAGGAATATTTCACAATACCTCACAACAAATTAAAAGAAACTTTCCAGTTGTGATTATCGTAATACACACACGTACATGTTACTCATAACTAAATATATGTACTATTAAAAACATCCGGTATATAATTCACATGGTAACGAATTGACGTATAGCCAAATCTGGTCACTCATCCCCGAGTGCTACCGCACTTCCATGGAATATACTATCCAGCTAATGCTATGCAGCCAAGAATGAATTCCTGTCCTACCGTTTTTAGCAGGCTGCCGTCCGTATTGCACTTAAGCTGTTCGATTTCCAACTGAGGCGACAGGCGATCACCAAATCTCCCATCTTAAGTCCTCTTACCTTTTTTGCAAAACAATATTTTATTACTTTTACTCGAGACATGTCTCCATTTACTAGAAGCCCTTTCTTCCATTTTATTTACTAAACCAAATGCTCACTGTGATGCTTGCTTGTAGTTTCGGGACTCACGTTGTTACGCCGTGGTCCAGTCTCATAGTTAAGTGTCCGTTAGAAAATGTCCTCTAGTGGGGGGAGGGGCGGGGAATTACTGGTTTGAGAAGTTGGCCATCTGTATAACTGTTCAACCACTCCTCTGAGAAAGAAGCCTATGGAATATGCTGCCCTGGGATTGGCTGCAAATTGTTTCCGCCGACTTGGCACCCAAGTATGCATCCGGTCACATCCCACGATCTCGTTACCTTACAAATTACAGTTTTTTGTCCATTTGTGCTATATTGTGTCCTCGCACAAGTTAGATACGTTACTTACTTTCTGCATTTCTATTAAGTTCATTCTTTACTGCGGAGTTCAAATGGCTCTGAGGACTATGCAACTTAACTTCTGAGGTCATCAGTCGCCTAGAACTTACAACTAATTAAACCTAACTAACCTAAGGACATCACACACACATCCATGCCCGAGGCAGGATTCGATCCTGCGATCGTAGCTGTCGCTCGGTTCCAGACTGTAGCGCCTAGAACCGCACGGCACTCCGGCCGGCTACTGTGGAGTCATGTGTTGTATGTTGACAGCCATGGAGTGACAGATGGTTTAGCTGTGATAGTTTGTGGAAAAAAATCTTCGTCTGCCGCCAATGCATTGGTTTATTGCTGTTAGCTCTGTGTGTATGTGTGTTGGGTGTAAGATATTACAGGTATTAGTTGGCCGGTGTTTGCAGTTGGTGTGTAGCGTTAATGGGATGTGATAGCGTCGGTGTCCTACTGTATTATCACTTACTGTTTCCGACACGATGTTACAACTTTGTTCCTCGTATCAGTATTTCTGACCGAGTGTAAATTTTTGTGACATTTTTTCTCTACAGTCGTGGTATATATGCGTTTTCCGGATACCTATTTTAACACGTTCTATTAGGTAATTTCGTCTCTCTGTTCGATGCAAATTTTGCAATTGATGTTAAACTATCTTCCCAGTGGTACAGTGACTAAGACATTTTAAATATAGCAAGTTAGACACTTGGGAAAAGGTAGTAGAATAAGTAAAATTTAAGTCACTTCAAGGCAGGAGCTCTCCAGATCGGTTATCTTACAGACTCTAAAAACAATGGTAAATTATTTCCAAAGTTTCGCGGCGCAGTCATTGTTCCTGAAAATTTCGGTCGTACACCCACATAAATTTCACTTCTTCTAATGATTAGTCGATCCACACAATGATACCAAAACATCACTGCGAATTGCGCAGTTTTGATATCTTTGAGTTTATTACAGAAAGTGGCGGATTCTGTCGCAGAATTGTAGCTCGCAGTGAAATTTACGTATCACCGTGTAGTTATAGATCTAGTTACTTGCATATGTTGAACCACTTTTCCGCTGATCAACGTCTCTGGCACCTTGCGTATCTTTGGCAGCATGCACGGTGGCACGGTCCATGTGTTTAAAATGACTTGTAGTGCTGGAGCGCCAGTCACCCGGCTCACTCTAAAGATGGCTTGGCGCTATACAGCCGAAATATGAGGAGAAGAATCGATATTTATGTAGCTGAAACAATGGAAAAGCAGTTCATAGTACCTGACAGTTGGTTTAAGGACCACAGTGCTTTACTGGGCCTGGTTCTGTGGGTAACTTTTGATAATTTAACTAGATTGTACATCCAGTTACAGGGAGACCAGCAGTTTTAAGTTGAATCCTAACCACATTTCAGCTTCCCATTTTTCGTTAAACTTTTCCTAGAGATAAAGGAAGTGCAGACGGAAAAAAGTCCCTGAACTGACAGAGGATTCAAACGGAGGCCTATGAATATACATTCGGGCACTTACCTGCTAATCTGCGAGTCCCATATAGAAACCTTATAAGTTATAATGTTGATAATAGCTGCAGTTGGACTGAGTAGTAGCAGTTTTATAGTGGAAATAAAGGTCTACAGAAAAATACTGTGGGATTTGAGAAGCTATATCTGTATTTAAGGAAATAAGATTTCTTTCCTTAATGCTTTGTATTCCTTTACGTGCACATTATTACAGGGCAACATTTTACATATTACAAAATAAATGCATTCTAGTAAGGCAATTCAAAATTCATAGTGTAGCAGTGGTGCTGGGTTGAGTAAAATCTCACTAAAATACCTCCAGTGAAATAATTGAATTGAATAACAAAGTATTTGAATATGCTGCTCTTACTGCATTCCTGCCTCCAGATAAAAGCTAGCTTACGTGAAGATCTTGTTATCTGGACGGTGTTAGCATCGGATATCGAATCTTCAGCGGAGTTTTCAGCCCTATCATGTTACAGAGTAAGGGACAGAGGGAGGGCCACAGGAACAAAAAACAATAAAACACAACAGAAGGCGAGGTAACTTCTAGATAATGGGACGGCACCAGTCGAGTTATAGATTATTCTTTGTATAGCGAGTCCTCCATGGGAATGAGAAGTTAAAAGAGCAAAAATAATTGTCTGATTACTGCTCGTTCAGCTCTAAAGGGGCCTAACTAGAAAACATTTGAAACTACCTAGAGATGAAGATGGGAGACACTGTTGACCATGAGAAATTCTAGAAATGAAATCAAAGGGCAGCAAATGCGGCAAGTTGTACCTAACCAGAGCAGATTTCGTGTATGCGAAGTTAGGGTGATTGAAGTACGCAAGTAGATACCCTCCTGACGCGACCATATCCTTACCGACGTGACCCTACACAGAAATGACTCCATACAAATGGATGCCAATACATGTTAAGCAAAGTTGGCGGCGACTTCTACTCTTCTCGGGATTGAGAGGACTAGGTGTATTGAGAACTTGGGTAAGACAGGAGCCCGGAAAGCGTTTCATTTCTATCATTGGCTCAGTGGGTATGCGGTGAAGCGTCTCCACAGGTAATGAATTTCGTCAGCCAAATTTACTGGAGTGGGTGCACTGACCACTCCTGTGGCTTTTTAGGCAGGGTGACGGGAGAAACTCCCTGGCAGTTAAGCTGGTTCTTCTGACGTGGCATCAGTCAAGATCGCGTGAACAGTATTCCTCGGTGGTAGTGGGTCGGCAACGCCAGTTTGAACAAAAAAAGGCTCTTTTCTTCAACGATCTAAGCCGTACTGTGAGTTTATTAAATGTCATGGGCAAAAATTAAAACTACTATTTCACGATCTGACGTTCCTGACTCTAACCACGCCGATGTCCAGAATAGCGAGAAAAATTGATATTTTACTAGAAATGTGCATATAGACTTTAGATAAGCACACATATGACCTGTGATTGTGACCATATTTGTAATTTTACCCCCCCCCCCCCCCCCTGAGTAAATCTGTGATTGGAATTTTTAATGGTTATTAATGGGCGACTGATTAAATGTAAAGTGATTTTCAAGTAGAAACGGGGAGGAAGCTAGCCTATGTGGAACACTGCAGTGTAATGCAAGACCCTTACGTCATGAAATTTTGATGAGTCACCACCCAATTTAGTTAAAACTGGGAAAATTAATATTAGAAATGAATTAATCACTGAATTGGTCAGCATTAGTAAAGTGTTCAGCAACCAGGATCCTAAACCTCAAGAAAAAAAATCATAATCAGACAAACTTCTAAAAGTATAAGGTCTGCCTTTTGCACGTCAGAAAAAGCAGGCTGTCTGAGAAACAGTCTCACACTTTCAACAGTTCGTTCAAATAAAACATATAAAAAGACCACAAAGTAATTTTAAAGTATGTTTGTCGTTGCCTGTTGTTTTTACTAATACTATTATTATAGTGAGTGTTGAGGTATATTGTGGTGATGAATAAAAAGGAAATCTTAAACGGGCATGTGAAAAGTTGATATAAACATATACGAGCGACACGTACAAAAATAGATAAAAAAATTTACCCATCGCAATACGTCATAGCTCAGTCATCCCTATTTCTATGATTGAATTATTGTAAATACAAATACTATGGGACGCTTTCAGACAAAGAAATTTATATGCATAGTCTTCTACATGAAACTAAGGTATACTCTAGTGAAACTCTCGTAAACGCCGTGAATATACAAGAAAAATAAAACTTAAAAAGACTTTTGAAAAGGCGGGCCGGAGTGGCCGAGTGGTTCTAGGCGCTACAGTCTGGAACCGCGCGACCGCTACGGCGCAGGTTACAATCCAGTCTGGGGCATGGATGTGTTCGATGTCTTAGGTTAGTTAGGTTTAAGAAGTTCTAAGTTCTAGGAGACTGATGATCTCATAAATTAAGTCCCATAGTGCTCAGACCCATTTGAACTCTTGAAAACTTTAAGAATACAAATATGAATCATATTGACACGAAGACTTGTAAAATATCAAGCAAAATTAGGAGTAAAACTTACACAAGATTGTACTGAAATTACACACTGTGAAATTACTACCATGTGGTACGAACGAAGCTACACATTCTTAAAACTGAAACGAAATGAAAAGTACAAGCAATAAAACAAACTAGAAAACATAACACATGTATTTCAACTAAAAGAAAAGTCAGAACACTGACCTTCAAACCCCGTGTTAGAGTAACGACTTCGTACCTCACGTGTTCTGTTCGTGGGGTAGCGGATTGATAGTAATATAATTAATATCGTATTTTTTCGTTCGTCGCCGTCTTTTACGACAGCCTGAAAACTGTTTCTGTGATCAGCCTGAAAACTGTTTCTGTGATCAGCCTGAAAACAGTTTCTGTGATCAGCCTGAAAACAGTTTCTGTGATCAGCCTGAAAACAGTTTCTGTGATCAGCCTGAAAACGATGGACAACATACTGACCATAGTCCTCATTCTGCAAGTCCACAGTCTTATTGTACTCACCGAAAGAAATGTTTCTACTCAACTAGACTAGGAACTATGACTATAAATGAATGTTTGACTTCCGATTAATATATTTAATAAAACTTTACACGCACAACGTAGTTATATTCACGACGACGACGACGACGTCTCTATCATAAATAGCACTATGAATAGTTCAGAGGCGACCTCTATGATAAGTTCCCATTGAAAGATCTTTCGCCCTGACTTCTAATAATCAAAGTTAATTGTTCGTTAGGAAAGTGAAAAATCTCACCACTTGCAACGCTGTTTTGTTAACATTACGATTGTACACACAATGTTACTTCCCCGAAATCTAAGCGATCCAGGACGGTGTTACAGTCCTCGCGATTTCACTTCCTATTCTTACCGTGTACATCAGCTAGAATAGCTACACAGCATCTGTCGTTAACACATCTCCCTGTAACGAACTTCCTCCAGGTAGCCAGAAGAGATAAGAGGGGTCCTTTCCGCCACCAAATTAACTACTACCGAAATACTACAAAAAGGTACAAATCTCTTCGCCTTGACTAAGAAAGCTACGTTGGCTGCACTGTTAATACCACAGCGGACAGCCAGACACTGTACTGCTACCACGTGAAAGACAGTTTCATCATACAAAATCACTCACTCGTTCATACACAGGATGAAGAGAAGAATTTTGGAGGCACAGAATGTGGGTAATATACACAGGATTCGGTGCTTAGTGGAAAAATCTATACCCCAGTCACAAATGGTTGAGTGCGGACAGCATGAAATAAAGGTTCAGTAACATGAAAAGAATCTGAGAGGCGTTTCATTATTATTTATCGAATACTTACATACAGTCTCCGTAAGGGCTGGATGAAACGCTAGCTAAGACCTTTCCACCTGTGTGTGAAACTGTGGAGAAGTCTCAGGTTTACAATACATTCAACTGTGTTCAGATATTTCTGAATTGTCAGTTTATTGGTAAAGATATGTGGAGACATATTCCAAATAATGGCTCTTCTCGCCGCTGTGGCTCTTCTCGCCGCTGTGGCGTCATAAGCGAGTGACTGCGTGTGAGATCGCTCTAAGTTTTTATATATTTTTAGGTTTCAGATACATATTTGAACGGTTTTTGTGATTATAATTGCTATATAAGTGACTTATTAGTGTTCTCTTCATTCACCTCTGCCTTTCTTGTGTTGTGAGCTGATATTTGTCAGTGTTTCGTATCGAGCAATGAAACCTCTTACCTGTGTTTACATTCTGCGCTGACTACTTGCAGCTGTAGTGGCGCATCGAAAGGTAAGTACTAATTGTTTGCGTATAGTGGTTTATTTAGGAACTTTAGTAGTCTTCAACCAGTGTTCTTGGTGTTTTCTGGTGGAATAATTTCAGAAGAACCTTTTTGGAGCTGTTTTCAGTTTTGTTACTGTGTCATTAGACTTTGGTTCTCTTTCTGTATTAGTCTTTTGTTATATTCTCATTTGTTGTTGATTAATACAGTCAATAATAGTAGTTACTTCCCTTGTAGAGTAAGTTTGTGATTATTGTAGTCAGGTTTTTAACATCTTATTGTAGTAGCGGAACTTAGATAATGTAGTTTCCTTGTTTCAGTAAGTGTAAAATTTTACCATGAGTGAGAAGTGTGGGCTTTGCCGTAGTTTCGTGAGCAGTGGATTGCGGTGTGAGACTTGTTTGAAGTATTTTCATTGGGGGGGGGGGGGGGGAGGGAAAGACAGTGGGGAAGCCAATGGGCATTCTGGTGAGATCCTCTCCTGGAACTGTAGGTTATGTAGTAAGAGTAAGCTGATAGAGGAGCAGGAGCGTAAGATCTGTGCCCTTGACGTGCAGTTGAAAAACGCACAGGAGGAGCTAGACAGGATGAGGAGGGAGAAGGGCGTTGGGGAATGGGAGCTGGCTGTTTGCAAGAGATCTGTTAGGAGAAGATTTTCACATAGTTTTACTATTGGTGTTTGCTATAGATATGACCAACTGTCAGTCTAGTGGAGAGGAATATCTAGTAGCTGTAGATGTAGGAAGTATGCAGCAGACCTCAGAAGTTACGGTGGCTAGGACAGTTGCAAAGTAGAAGAGGAAGGAGGAGGCTCTGCTGTTAGGTAGTTCTCATGGCAGAGGTATAGGTCAGCAGTTGCAGGAAGTGTTGGGAGTGAGTACCAGGTCACCAGCATTGTGAAGCCTAATGCAGGATTGACTCAGGTGACTGTTAACATAGGGGGGTTATGTAGGGATTTTTCCAAAGAGGATTAGATAGTGATTGTGGGTGGGGCTGGTAATAGTATTGATAGGGATGGGGAGTATGACATCGATGGTGACCTAGAAAAGATAGCCACTCAGACTGGCAACACTAATGTGCATTTCGTGGAACTGTTTCAGCGTCACGATCGGCCTCATCTTAATACAGCCGTCAGGCGTAATAACATGAGACTTGGGGGTGCGCTGATGACAGAAAGCATGGGTCACATTTCAGTGGTGTCGATGGAGTATATCAGCAGGACGGGTTTCACTAGACATGGCCTGCACCTCAACAGGTTTGGGAAGGGGAGGTTGGCAAAGCTTATAGGTGACAGCATAGGTGGGGGTGGTGGGATCACTCGTGGGAAAATTCCTGCAGTAGTGGGTGTTACAGCTACACCTTTTTTAGATTGAAGTCAGCTGATAGGTATTCCTGCTTAAGGGAAGTCTCTCTAACAAAGGAACCACTTTTGACAAAGCTTAGGTATCAGAGTAATGAGGGAATTAGTATATTTCATCAAAATATACAAGGTATTAGAGATAAAGTTAGTGAACTGCTTATAGATTTTGACTCTGAAATTATTGGTATATCTGAACACTTCTTAAATGAGACAGTTCAGAGGCTTCCTTTACCAGGATACAGGGTGGCTGGCAGCTTTTCTAGGAGCTCTTTGAGGTGTGGGGGACTAGCCATGTATGTGAAAAACGGCATACCATTTGAGTCAATTGATGTTTCAAAGTACTGCACTGAGAAGGTGTTAGAATGTTGTGCAGGTGTGGTTAAATTTAATCGAGCTAAACTTCTGTTATTTATAGATCCCCAGACGCCGATTTCACAACATTTTTGCTAAAGCTAGAAAAGGTTCTTGGTTCACTTTATAGGAAATACAAACAGTTATGTGTGGTGACTTCAGTATTAATTGTATAAGTGATTGTGCAAGGAAAAGGATGCTGGTAGACCTCCTTAATTCATATAATCTTACGCAAACCGTATTCTTTCCAACGAGTGTGCAAGGGAACAGTAGAACAACCATAGAAAACATATTTGTTCATTCCACATTACTAGAAGGGCTTTCAGTTAGCAAAAACGTGGATGGCCTTTCAGATCATGATGCACAAATTATAAGTCTACAAGATTTTTGTGCTCCAACACACGTTAAATATAGTTATCAACTGTGTAGGAGAGCTGATCCAGTTGCTGTAGAGACCTTTGTAAGCCTTATCAAGGAACAAGTGTCAAGATGTTTATAGCGCTGATACAGCAGACGATAAATATAATGCTTTTCTCAAGAATTTTCTCGTGCTCTTAGAAAGTTGCTTTCCCTTAGAACGTTCAAAACAGGGTACTAGCACAAACACGCAGCCTGTATGACTGACTAGAGGGATAAGAATATCTTGTAGAACAAAGTGGCAATTATATCAAAACGTTACAAACAGTCAAAATCTAAATGCAGCAGCCCATTACAAACAATATTGTAAGGTGCTTCAAAATGTTATTAGGAAGGCAAAAAGTGGTATGCAGATAGAATAGCTAAGTCTCAGGATAAAATTAAAACCATATGGTCAGTCGTAAAGGAAGTGGCTGGTCTGCAGAGACTGGTCGAGGATAAAGAGTCAGTGCGTAGTGGGAATGTCTGTGTTACTGATAAGTCGCATATATGTACAGTATTTAATAATCACTCACTGAACATAGCAGGTGAACTAAATAGGAACCTAGTCCCAGCAGGGAATCATATTGCGCTCTTAGAAAATAGTGTTCCGAGACTGTTACCTGAAATGATCCTCCATGATACTGACAAGAGGGATATTGACTTAAAAATTAAATCACTAAAGACCAAGAACTCTCATGGATATGACGGGGTATCTAGCAGAATATTGAAGTATTGTTCTCTGTATGTTAGCCCAGTACTTAGCCATATCTGTAACTTTTCCTTTAGGAGTGGTCGGTTTCCTGACCGATTAAAGTACTCGGTAGTGAAGATACTTTATAAAAAGGGAGACATTGATAATGTTGACAAATTTAGACCTATTTATATGGCATCAGTTTTTGCTACAGTTATCGAGAAGGTTGTATATACAAGGTTACTGGAACATTTAAATTCACATAATTTGCTGTCAAATGTAGTTTGGTTTTAGAAATGGTTTAACAACTGGAAATGCTATATTCTTTTCTGTGTGAGGTTTTGGATGGATTAAATAAAAGGTTGTGAACGCTAGGTGTTCTCTTTGATTTAACGAAGGCTTTCGACTGTGTTGACCACAAAATATTACTGCAGAAGTTGGACCATTATGGAGTAAGGGGAATAGCTTAAAATTGGTTCGCCTCCTACTTTAAGAACAGAAAGCAGAAGGTAAATATTGAGAGTGGTAGTGATGTTCAGTCGCAATGGGGCACTGTTACGTGAGGCGTTCGCCAAGGGTCGGTGCTGGGGCCACTGCTGTTTATTTATACAAATGATATGTCTTCTAGTATTACAGGTGATTCAAAAATATTTCTGTTTGCTGATGACACCAGCTTGGTAGTGAAGGATCGTGTGTGTAATATTGAAACAGTATCAATAATTTCGTTCATGAAATAAGTTCGTTGCTTGTGGAAAACAATTTGATGCTAAATCACAGTAAGACTCAGTTTTTATAGTTTCTAACGCTCAATTGAACAAGAACCGATACTTTGATCAGACAGAATGGGCATATTACAAGCGAGACGGAACAGTTAAAGTTCCTAGGCTCTTGGATAGATAGTAAGCTGTTGGGGAAAGCCCATGTCCCGGATATTGTTCAGTAACTAAATGGTACTTTATTTACCATTAGAACAGTATCTGAAATTAGTGACAGTTCAACACGGAAAGTAATCTACTTAGCATATTTTCATACGCTTATGTCGTATGGTATTTTTTGGGGTAATTCTTCTGATTTCAAAAAGGGTATTTTTGGCTCAAAAACGGGCCGTTCGAGCTATATGTGGTGTAAATTCGAGAACCTCTTGTCGACCCCTATTAAATAGTCTGGGAATTCTGACATTGCCCTCACAGTATATATTTTCTTTAATGTTGTTTGTTGTTACCAATATTAGCCTATTCCCAAGAGTTAGCAGCTTTCACTCAGTTAATACTAGGCAGAAATCAAATCTGTATGTGGAATGCACTTCCTTGACTCTTGTGCAGAAAGGACTGCAGTATTCTCTTCCATCCATTTTTAATAAGCTACTACAAGAACTCAATCTTAGCAGTAGCCCAAACATTTTTAAGTCCAAACTGAAGAGTTTCTTCATGGCTCACTCCTTCTACTCTGTCGAGGAGTTCTTGGAAAAGCTAAAAAATTAAGCAAATTCCAGTGTTACATAGTTGATTTTCTTTATCTAAACTTAAGACTTGAAGCCTGAATGTTTTTTATATTTCATTTTGTGTGTTTCTATTATCGTGTTATAATTCCATGTATTGACTCGTTCCATGAGCATGGAGAACTATCCTTAATTTGGTCCCAAAGAACAATAAATAATGACTTTGCTCGCCCTGGCGACTGACTTTGCTCGCCCTGGCGACTGACTTTGCTCGCCCTGGCGACTGACTTTGCTCGCCCTGGCGACTGACTTTGCTCGCCCTGGCGACTGACTTTGCTCGCCCTGGCGACTGACTTTGCTCGCCCTGGCGACTGACTTTGCTCGCCCTGGCGACTGACTTTGCTCGCCCTGGCGACTGACTTTGCTCGCCCTGGCGACTGACTTTGCTCGCCCTGGCGACTGACTTTGCTCGCCCTGGCGACTGACTTTGCTCGCCCTGGCGACTGACTTTGCTCGCCCTGGCGACTGACTTTGCTCGCCCTGGCGACTGACTTTGCTCGCCCTGGCGACTGACTTTGCTCGCCCTGGCGACTGACTTTGCTCGCCCTGGCGACTGACTTTGCTCGCCCTGGCGACTGACTTTGCTCGCCCTGGCGACTGACTTTGCTCGCCCTGGCGACTGACTTTGCTCGCCCTGGCGACTGACTTTGCTCGCCCTGGCGACTGACTTTGCTCGCCCTGGCGACTGACTTTGCTCGCCCTGGCGACTGACTTTGCTCGCCCTGGCGACTGACTTTGCTCGCCCTGGCGACTGACTTTGCTCGCCCTGGCGACTGACTTTGCTCGCCCTGGCGACTGACTTTGCTCGCCCTGGCGACTGACTTTGCTCGCCCTGGCGACTGACTTTGCTCGCCCTGGCGACTGACTTTGCTCGCCCTGGCGACTGACTTTGCTCGCCCTGGCGACTGACTTTGCTCGCCCTGGCGACTGACTTTGCTCGCCCTGGCGACTGACTTTGCTCGCCCTGGCGACTGACTTTGCTCGCCCTGGCGACTGACTTTGCTCGCCCTGGCGACTGACTTTGCTCGCCCTGGCGACTGACTTTGCTCGCCCTGGCGACTGACTTTGCTCGCCCTGGCGACTGACTTTGCTCGCCCTGGCGACTGACTTTGCTCGCCCTGGCGACTGACTTTGCTCGCCCTGGCGACTGACTTTGCTCGCCCTGGCGACTGACTTTGCTCGCCCTGGCGACTGACTTTGCTCGCCCTGGCGACTGACTTTGCTCGCCCTGGCGACTGACTTTGCTCGCCCTGGCGACTGACTTTGCTCGCCCTGGCGACTGACTTTGCTCGCCCTGGCGACTGACTTTGCTCGCCCTGGCGACTGACTTTGCTCGCCCTGGCGACTGACTTTGCTCGCCCTGGCGACTGACTTTGCTCGCCCTGGCGACTGACTTTGCTCGCCCTGGCGACTGACTTTGCTCGCCCTGGCGACTGACTTTGCTCGCCCTGGCGACTGACTTTGCTCGCCCTGGCGACTGACTTTGCTCGCCCTGGCGACTGACTTTGCTCGCCCTGGCGACTGACTTTGCTCGCCCTGGCGACTGACTTTGCTCGCCCTGGCGACTGACTTTGCTCGCCCTGGCGACTGACTTTGCTCGCCCTGGCGACTGACTTTGCTCGCCCTGGCGACTGACTTTGCTCGCCCTGGCGACTGACTTTGCTCGCCCTGGCGACTGACTTTGCTCGCCCTGGCGACTGACTTTGCTCGCCCTGGCGACTGACTTTGCTCGCCCTGGCGACTGACTTTGCTCGCCCTGGCGACTGACTTTGCTCGCCCTGGCGACTGACTTTGCTCGCCCTGGCGACTGACTTTGCTCGCCCTGGCGACTGACTTTGCTCGCCCTGGCGACTGACTTTGCTCGCCCTGGCGACTGACTTTGCTCGCCCGGGCGACTGACTTTGCTCGCCCGGGCGACTGACTTTGCTCGCCCGGGCGACTGACTTTGCTCGCCCGGGCGACTGACTTTGCTCGCCCGGGCGACTGACTTTGCTCGCCCGGGCGACTGACTTTGCTCGCCCGGGCGACTGACTTTGCTCGCCCGGGCGACTGACTTTGCTCGCCCGGGCGACTGACTTTGCTCGCCCGGGCGACTGCTGTATGCTGTGAGTTACGCTTGAAAACTTCTGCCACAGGACGAAAGAAATCCGCTGGAAGGTGGTAGCCTGGCACTTGGCCGAGGTGTGCGCCGTCATTCTGTTCGTCAGCATCACCTTCGAGCGCAGCCTGCTGCCTCTGTTCGTGGACTTCGGGAAGCACCCTCCATGTCCCCGGTCGCTGATCGCCGCCATTTTTGGAAGTATGGTGCCGTCCCTTGCTGTATTTCTTAGCTGCTTCTACTGTGTACTGCATGCGTGGCAAAACGCATTTGCTGAGATGATGTGTTTTGCTGATCGCATGTTTTACAAGGTAATACTTGAGAGCGTTTACAACATTGTATGTAAAGAACTAATATGTTAGTTTATTATAAATTGTTATGATTTTTGTTATAATTTATTATAAATTATAATTGTCATAATTTATTACAATTTATGATAACACTTTATTATTACACTTTATTATTAATTATAGTTTATATTAGTGTCCATGCGTGTCTGTGTCGGTGCACTTTGAAGCAATGTTCCTTCAGACATCCATGCAAATAAAAAGCTCTAAAGCTATATTGGAATGACTTAATTGTGCGAGCACTACGGGAAG